>NC_060277.1:110664573-110953738 GCF_021613505.1 Equus quagga | reverse complement strand
AATTTGTATGTTTATGCACTAAGGAAAACAGCCTGGGCCCACACCCACAGGAAGGAGGCGTTCACAATATGTATGTTTACACACATAATTGTGACCATGCACCACGACAGCACACTGGGACGCATTCCACCTTCACAGGCTCTTCCATTCTTCTCTCGCTTACATGGGGGCATTCGCCTTGAGGGCCAAGAACCGCCCATTCCCTGGGGACCTCCAGGACCGCAGCGGGCCTGGACAACGGCAAGGGAGCGTCAAGGAACAGGAGGGAAGAGATAGCAGAGGCAGGGCCTTCCGAACTTTGAGGGCGCTTTCTGCCCCCTGCGCCCCGCCCAGCCCCCGGCCATGGCCTTCCCGGGCCTCTCCCCGCCTGACCCATCCTCCTGCATGTAGACCTGCTCTGACTCGGTGAAGGTCAAAGCTTCCAAGTCACTCTGGCTCCAGAATCTCTTTCTGCCCAACCTCACCCTCTTCCTGGACTCCAGCCGCTTCAACCAGAGTGAGTGGGACCGCCTGGAACACTTCGCACCGCCCTTTGGCTTCATGGAGCTCAATCACTCCCGTGAGTCCTTGCCCCGGGGGTTGCCTGGCTCTGCACTAGGCCGTGGCTGAGGGCAGCTGGCTTTTGTCTCTGGTCTGCCTCTTCCCTGGGGCCGCCAGCCCTGGGAGAAATGATGGGCCCTTCCAGGGCTCTCAATGGAGCCCCTGCTTGTTCCAGTGGTGCAGAAGGTTGTGACACGCTTCCCTCCAGTGCCCCAGCAGCAGCTGCTCCTGGCCAGCCTCCCTCCTGGGAGCTCCCAGTGCATCACCTGTGCAGTGGTGGGCAATGGGGGCATCCTGAACGACTCCCGCATGGGCCAAGAGATAGACAGCCACGACCACGTGTTCCGGTAAGCTGCCCCTCCCCTGCGCCCCCTCCAGCCTCTCTCCTGCAGAGAAGGGCTCTCTGAGAGATCTGAGAGGGTGTTCCAGGCCTGTATCTGGAAGAAATTCCAGAGAACTGCTGCAGAGAACTACTGCCTCCCCCGTTTCTCCTTCCTTTCCCCATCCTCCTCCACGCGTCTGCCTCCTGCGCCCAGGTGTGCTGTCTGGTTCTGTCTTTCTGTATAGGTTGAGCGGAGCTGTCATTAAGGGCTATGAACAGGACGTGGGCACTCGGACATCTTTCTACGGCTTTACTGCCTTCTCCCTGACCCAGTCACTCCTTATATTGGGCAATCGGGGCTTCCGGCACCCACCTCTGGGGAAGGTGAGCAAAGAGGAGTGGGCCTGGCCACACACAGACTCTGGATAAGGGAGCACGCAGTGAGAAAGGGAGACGAGCATCCTGCGTCTGGAGTCTGGGGTTGGCACAGGCGCTGTTCCTACGAGGGCTGAGGACAGGGAGGACAGCCAGGCCAGGCTTGAGAAGAGCAAGCGGGCAGTCTGGAGTCAGAGCCGGGCCGCCCCAGCCGGTAGTCCTGAAGGCAGTACTCGTGGACCACTCGCTGTCCTTGGTCCGCAGGATGTCCGCTACCTGCACTTCCTGGAAGGCACCCGGGACTATGAGTGGCTGGAAGCACTGCTTCTGAATGAGACCCTGGTGAAACAGAACCTTTTCTGGTTCAGGTACCCAGTGCCCGCTCCCCTCTCCCCAGGCTGAGCTGTGTAGTGAGCAGCTGTGAAGGCTTGACAGGTGGGAACAGTGTTAGCTGTCACCTGGAGATGGGGTACCGGTTATGCCCATGACCCTGACCTGGCCCACATGGGAGGAGGTCAGAGAACCGAGCCTGCTGACCTGCTCCTGCCCACAGGCGCAGGCCCCAGGAAGCTTTTCAGGAAGCCTTGCAGCTGGACAGGTACCTGCTGCTGCACCCAGACTTGCTCCGATACATGAAGAACAGGTGAGAGCAGGGAGCTGTGGAAGGGGCCGGCCCTCTCATCCTTGCAGCTCCTGACAGCTGCGGGGGCTGGGATGTTTCACAGGTTTTTGAGGTCTAAGACCCTGGACTCTGTCCACTGGAGAATATACCGCCCCACCACTGGGGCCCTCCTGCTGCTCACTGCCCTGCAGCTCTGTGACCAGGTAAGACTCTGCTTCAGGAGCAGGAGTACCTGCAGAAACAGCTCTGGGGGACTCCTGGCCAGCTCAGCATGGCATGATGGCTGGACTGGGTGCCCACCCTTCTGGGGTGAGGAAAGTGGGTGTGTGTATGGATGCATGCATGCGTGCAAGTGTGCATCCAGGGGGGCCTGCACTGATCCCTAAGGATGGAACCAGGATAAAGGGATCCCCCAACCCCTCGACACACAGAGAGCTAGCCCATGAGAAGAAGCCTGGGAGAGAGCAACTACAGGCCTTATTTCTCCTCCAACCTTGACGTAGGTGAGTGCCTACGGCTTCATCACCGAGGGCCATGAGCGCTTCTCTGACCACTACTATGACAAGTCATGGAAACGAACCATCTTTTACATCAACCATGACTTCAAGTTGGAGAGAACACTCTGGAAACGGCTACATGATGAAGGTATCATCCGGCTGTACCAGCGTCCTGTAACTTCCAAACCTCAGCTCTGACTGGAGCCTGGGCTGCAGCAGTCTCCTTGACCATGCAAGGTGCAGTGGGAGCCTTGAGACTCTTCTGCCGTTTTCCCAGGGCTCAGACCAGGCTTCCAGCCCCTCCAGGCTTCCGCGGGGGCAGAGGAGGAGACGCCCTCAGGGCGGCAAATGACTGGCTGAGGTTTTGGAGACCTTGAAAAGTCGCTACCTTGGAAAGTTCTGTTCCCTGGAGGGGGATCTCCCTTCTTGAGACCCAGGAACTTTAACTAAATGGGGTAGTGAGCGGTCAATACCACAAACCTCTGTGGAAAATCCCCCTTCTCTGGCCCAAAGCTACTGGACACAGAGGAAAAAGCTGGAACTTACGGAGACATATAGATTTGCGTTTGAATTCCAGATCTTCTCCTTAGCAGCTGTGAAATCTTGAAGGTATTACTTAAGTTCCCCCTGGATTGAAGCTTCCAGGGGTTATTGATTCTAGAAGGGTCGGCACCTGTGTTTTGTCTTCGAGCTATTTGACAAGTCTCTGGGTTGTAAAAAACTGATAGTAATAAAAATGATTCTTGTCCATGGGAGATGCAAATAAATTTCGTGCAACGAAGACACAGGTAATTGTTCCCCTATGGATAGTGACCAGTTTTGTACCTATCAGCAAATTCGTTTATCGTTCCTGACTGCCTATATGCGTGTCCATACTTGGGGTTCTCAAGTGAACAGTCTTTACATCTTACTAGTTCCTTCATTAATTAATGAGCTAGATAAAATATTTGACATGTGGGGGCTGGCCCCATGGCCGAGCGGTTAAGTTCGCACCGCTCTGCTGCAGGCGGCCCAGTGTTTCGTTGGTTCGAATCCTGGGCACGGACATGGCACTGCTCATTACACCACGCTGAGGCAGCGTCCCACATGTCACAACTAGAAGGACTGACAACAAAGAATATACAACTATGTACTGGGGGGCTTTGGGGAGAAAAAGGAAAAAAATAAAATCTTAAAAAAAAAATATTTGACATGTGTTCATTTTATATCTGTAGCAGAGTCACAATTTTACCCTTTAAAAAAATTATCCTTTGGGGCTGGCCTGGTAGCACAGTGGTTAAGTTCACGCACTCCAGTTCAGCGGCCCGGGGTTCAAGGGTTTGGATTCTGGGCACAGACCTGCACATCGCTCACCAAGCCAGGCTGTGGCAGTGTCCCACATACAAAACAGAGGAAGACTGTCACAGACGTCAGCTGTCAGCTCAGCGACAATGTTCCTCACCAGAAAACAAAAAAATTATCCTTCAATATTGCCTTAGGCCACCACTTTCTCATCTGTAAAATGACTTTTGGGGTATTCACTTCATAAAGATTTTTTAAAGTGCTGTATGTCAAAAGCCTGATGCAACAAGGAATTCGTTTTCCTCCTGTTTTTACTCTTCTATCCTTCCATCAATCTGCATTTTCTCAAACCCCACGATGAGAATTTGGGCTCAGCCAAAGACGTTTCAGTTCACCTTACCCCTTTGAGTTCTGTCTCCAGGATTTGAACTCTGAACTCTGAAGGTGCTAACAGAATAAAGACCCTCGGTGAGGGCATGGAAGGCAAAAAAAAAAAAAAAAAGAAAAAAAAGAAAATTTCCTTTTAGACCTAATGCTCGGGATTCAAAAGCTAATTAATACCGATAGGTCCGGATTTGCGTTGCTCAGAAAGGGTGCAGTACCAGCTCCGAGCAGCAGGTGGCGGCATCGTGGTGCCCAGCTTTCCTTTTTCAGGTTTTGCTAGCTATTTTTACACGTTCATTCTTACCTACGAATTTTAGTATCCCGTTAGGATCATTACTATCAGTAGAGGACCCCCAAATCCGCCTCCTCCGATTTAAGTTCAGGCCACCCAAACATGAAGGCTGAGTCTCAGTTATCTGGGTCTAAAATGGTCCTGGAGGTGTCAGTCAAAAGAACCAGAAAAGAGAAATCAGTTAGAGGCATATGAATTAGAAAAGAATCCCTGTGCAGATGATACGATAGTATATGAAAGAATACACTATGTATTATCGATATAGTAAGGTAGCAGGGTATAAAATGAGCATACAGAAATCAATAGCCTTCATAAACATCAAAAATAGCCAGGGAGAGGATACAGTAATGAGGAGAAAACTCGCTTACAATAGCATCAATGAAAACAAAATATTTTGCAATAAATTTAACAAGAAATGTTCAAAATCTGTATGAGGAAAACATTAAAATCTTCCTGAAAGGCACAAAAGTAGTTTTGGACAAATGGAGAGTCATCTTTTGTCCTTGTAAAGGACGACTCAGTGTAATCAATTTGTTAGTTCTCCCCAAGAAAATGGATAAATACAAGGCAATGCCAAGAAAAATACCAAAACATTTTTTCTAGATCCTAAACAGATACTAAAATTCGTATGGAAAAATAAACACGTAAGACTAACTGGGAAAACCTGAAAAAGGAAAGCCATGAGGAATGTGTAGCTCTCCCAAGCATTGAGACATACTATAAAGTCTCTATTATTGAAACAGTGTGGGACCACTGCACGAATAGACAGATGACCAGCGGAGTGGACGAGAAGGTCCGGAAGTCTACCCAGGTACACACAGAAATCACTGGGTCACTGGGTCAGACGACCTTGCGGCTAATGGTGCTCAGACAGCCAGATAGCCATGTGGAAAGAGATCAGCCCGGATCTATAACTTACACAACCACGAATAAACTGCAGATGGCTCAGAGCTCTGAAGGTGAAAAAGGAAATGATAAGAGAACTAAGAATTTAGAGGTGAATACCTCTTTGACTAGAGTGTAGGAAAAAGTTCTGTATATGACTCAAAATCCAGAGGCAATAAAAGATTGATAAATTCGACTACATAAAAATAATAAAATTTTGTGTGGCAAAAAATCACCATAAGCCTAAAAGCCAAATAAAAAATTGGGAAAAAATACTTGCCACATATATCATAGATAAAGGGTTAATATCTCTAATATATACATAAAGGACTCATAAAAATGGAAGGACGTAAGACCCAAAACCCAATGGGCACAAAACACGAAAAGCACGGCTCTTAAAAAAGATATAAAAACGACCCTTAACTGTGTGAAAAAATGTTCAACTTGACTCATAGTAAGAGAAATACAAATTGAAATTACTCTAAGACACCATTTTTCACCTATCAGATTGGCAAAAATTAAGCAGCTTGACAACCATTTTATTGGCAAGGATGTAGGAGACAGGAACTTGTATGAGTAACTAGCGGGAATGCCAAGGGACCCAGCCCTTGTGGGGGAATTCGTCACCACCAACCAAAACCACCTGCGTGCTTATCTCTTGCCCAAAAAACCCCTTCTCTAGGAATTGACCCTGAAGGTGCATCTCCAACAACACAAAAGTAAATGTGCTCAAGGTTATTCAGGACAGTTCTGTTTGAAATTGCAGAATATCGGAAACTTGAGGGATGGAAATATAAGGAATGGTGCAGCTCACAGTGGAGTATTGCGCGGCTGAAATAGAATAGGGAGGATCCACATGAATTGACATAGTTGAAAGTTTAAAAAAGTAGACACAAAAGAGTTTTTATAGTATTTATACCTTTTATGTAGGAAAGAAGAAGAAATAAGAAAATATACATGTATCCGCTTATTTTTGCAAAAAGAAATATGAGGAAAAGATACCCAAAAGTAGAGAGATTGGTTACCTAAGGGGGGTGAAGAGAAACAGGGTGGAGGGGATGAGAGGGAAGGAAAGGATGGTGGGAGGGAGTGACGCTTCTGTGAATACCCTTTTTGCATAATTTTGCCTTTGTTCCTGATATACTAAAAAAAAAATAAAATCAATAAAGATGGGGGAAAAACGCTAAAATGGAATACAAAGAGAAACAAATGAACCTACCCATATTAAAATGTTATTCATAACCACACAGAAGGGGCAAAGCTACCTTTCAACTATAACATCTTCAGAATAAAGACAGAAAGAATTGCAAACAAACACTGGGTCTAATCGGTAGGTTGGTTTCATGTGTGCTGTGGCTTAGTAGTTCTGAAACCACTTTCAGTGCATTATAGGATTAAGCAAGTAAGCAAATATATTAAGGATAATGGGAACCAATTTTCTCATCAGAAAAGAAAGTTGCAAATATGGAAAGACGCAAGACTGGAATGAACAAGGAGCCTTCTGGTGTTGGACTGGGACTGGAGGCATCAGTATGAACCTGAAATTTAGGTAGAGAGAGAGAGAGAGAGACAGAGTTACCTGTAAGGGTGTGTGTGTGTGTGTGTGTGCACACATACATATATTTATTAGCTCTGTCAACTACTAGGGCCTAGAAGTAATGAAACTCCAGTAACAATGACCACATATGGTGCCCAGATCTTGGTACTACACGATTCCTAAATACCATCCTAAATACCAGGGCTTTTTGGAAAAACGGCTGATTCCAGGGCTAGGGTAAGGAAGGGACAAGATGCACCTGGAATATTTTATTAACCCAGGAAGTAAGGAAGCACTTAAAAAATGGGAGACACATCAGAAGAACATAGAAGCCAGACTTCTCGAAGGAGTTCCCACTGGCTAAATACAGGACGATTTGAGAATGAAAATAAATAATGATAGTAACGAATTTCAGCACATCGACTGTAACGGGAATCCATGAGTCCGTACTGCGGGAAGGAAGAAATGCTTTTTCTCATAGTGGAATACTACCAAATAATTGTAAATGGAACGAAGTTAGAAAATCGCTGTTTGACGAACGTCATACAGCTGGTCCCCGACTTCCAGTGGTCCCACTTCATTAGAAGTGGCATTCAGTAGAAATCGTGCTTCGCTTTTTGCGTTTCGATCTTTTCCAGGGCTAGCGATCTGCCGTCGGATCCTCTCTCGTGATGCTGGGCGGCAGCAGCACCCGCAGCTCCCCGTCAGCCACGCGATCACGAGAGTAAACAACCCATACACTGACAACCATTCTGCACCCACACGACCATTCTGTTTCTCACTTTCAGTCCAGTAATCAGTGAATTACATGAGACGTTCAGCACACGATCATAAAATAGACTTTGTGTTAGGTGACTTTGCCCAACCGCAGACTAACGTAAGGGTTCTGAGCACATTTAAGGCAGGCTGGGCTAAGCTGTGGCGCTCGGTGGGTTGCACATATTAAATGCATTTCAGCTTACGATATTTTCAAGTTACGATGGCTTCATTGGGACGTAACTCCATTTAAGTCGAGGAAGATCTGTATTTATAGATTCAAGCAAGATCATTAATGGATGCTGAAACTAATGGATGAAAGTCTGATGGGGAATAAGATATCTACATAGTCTCAAACTATCTCCCACAAAATACCTACCGGTTAAAGGGCGAACTAGTGCTTTGCAGTGGAGAAGGCTGCTAGACTCCACCTGTACCAAGGGATCAAAACCAACATCATTAGCAACGGAGCAAACCAACATCATGCGCTTCTGAGAAGGACACGACGTCACTTTTGTGGAATTCCTGCTGAAAAGGCGTAATAACTTCTATCCAATCCCAAGGAAATCTCAAAAGAACCCAGATTGAGGAATATTCTAGAGAACGATTGACCTGTTATCTTAAAAGATGCTAGAGTCATGAAAAGCAAAGACAGACTGAGAAACTGCTCAAGACTGAGAGAGACCAAGAGCCATGAGGACTAAATGCAGTGTGTTATCTTGGAATGGACCCTGGACTGGATTTTTATTGTATTTTACTCGCTACTAAAAACTATTGGGACAATTGGCAAATATGAATAAAACCTGTAAATTAGACAATATTATTATGTCAATGCTAATCACCTGATTTTTAAAATAATTGTGTTGTGGTTGCATAAGAGAATATCCTTGTTCTTGGCAAATACAGACTGAAGTATTTAGGAATGAAGGGGCATTATGTCTGCAACTTGACTTAAAAATTGTTCAGGGAAAATCATGCAGGAAAGAGAATGATAAAGGAAATGTGGCAAAATATTAACACCTGGAGAATCCGGATGAAGTGAGTATGAGAGTTCTTTGTACTATTCTTGCAACTTCTCTGTAAATAGGAAATTGTTTCAAAATTAAAAATAAATAAAAGCAAGGATTTTAAAGGTACAGGATTTCCTCTATGGGCAGGATAGGGCCCTCCTACAACAAAACAATTATATCCTGGAGAACAGAAGTCTTTGAAATGCATCGCTGGGCTCTTAGTAAGGGAGATCTCCATTCCTGTGCTACCTCCCCCAAATCTCAGCTGAACCAGAGCTAGGAAAGGGAAGCATCCGGTCCTCAAGAAATACAGACTTGTTTTGAGGGCAAATGTCAATATCAGGACCGCAATCCACAGAAAGAGTGAGTCCTGGGAGGGCTGAACCTGGCACTTTCATGTTAGCTGAGACCCTAGAAGGAGAAGAAAGTCTGCAGAGCTCCCTGGCTGCCAGCGGAGCCAATGGAAATCCTCTCGGGAAGGAGACGACTCCACTTTAGGCCCCAGGATTCCCTTCCATGAAGATCAGCAAAACCTGAGTCCCCATCCCCCGAGGGTTTCAGATACTGGAGTAATCAGATACAGACTATAGGGTACAGATGTGTGAAATCTTTAAAGGAATTAAAGATGCAATTCCCCGGGCCAGCCCAGTGGCACAGTGGTTAAGTTCACATGTTCCACTTCGGCAGCCCAGGGTTCACTGGTTTGGATCTTGGGTGTGGGCCTACCCACCGCTTAGCAAGCCATGCTGTGGCAGGTGCCCCACATATAAAGTAGAGGAAGATGGGCACGGATGTTAGCTCAGGGCCAGTCTTCTTTAGCAAAAAGAGGAGGAGGATTGGTGGCAGATGTTAGCTCAGGGCTAATCTTCCTCAAAAAAACCAAAACAAAATGCAGTTCCACAAATGAGTAAATGAGAGACTATAGAAACGATCAGACTGAGCTGATTAAGAACTAAATGGAACTTCTAGAAATAAGGGAATATGATTGTTGGGGGGAAAAACCCTCAGTGAATGAGTGAGACAACAGATTCTACACAGTTGAAGAGAAGAGTGAATTAGTGAACTGAGAGAGAGAGCTGAAGAAATTTCCCAGAGTAGACAAACAGAGATATAAGGACATTGAAATTAAGAGAGGTTAGGGGCCGGCCCTGTGGCCAAGTGGTTCAGTTCGTGGGCTCCACTTCGGTGGCCCGGGGTTTTGCTGGTTCGGATCCCAGGTGCAGACATGGCACCGTTTATCAGGCCACGCTGGGGCAGCGTCCCACATAGCACAACCAGAGGCACTCACCACCAGGTTATACAAGTGTGTACCGGGGGCTTTGGGGAGAAGAACAAGAAAAAAAAAGAGAGAAGAGAGGTTAAAGAATATAGAAGACGGAATAAAAAAGCTACTATAAGCCTAAACAGAGTCTCAGAAGAAAACAAAAGAAAGAGAATGGAGTTAAGATAATCTTATAGGAGACAAAGGCTGACCATCCTCGACATGTGACAGACGATCTGAATCTGCAGCACAGGAAGCACACATACTAAGCAGGATAAATGAAAAAGAAATCCACGCTTAGACACACTGTGGTGACCTGCACAGCACCAAAAGCAAAGAAAAGATCTTAAAAGTAGCCAGAGAGAAAAATACAAAACATCCGCAAAGGACCTATAGTTAGATTGATAGCCGACTTCTCAACAGTAATAACACAAGTTGGAAGGCAGTAGAATCACATCTTCAAAATGCCCAGAGAAGACGACCTGGACCTGTGTACCCAGGAAAACTATTAAGAACATGCTGACTCCACGATATTGTCAGATATCTAAAAGCTGTGTTTACCGCCGACAGGAAATTCACTATAAGAACTTCTACAGAATGCATTTCTGGAAGAAAGAAAATGATCCTAACAAGGTCTGAAAAGTGAGAAGGAGTGGCGAGTAAAGAAATTGGTGAATGTGAGATAATAGAAAATATGTTTTGGTCTCTGCCTCCGGTCCCTGGCACGGGGCTCCCAGAACTCTTGTAATCTTGTAAGTAATGAGAGCACGAGGAGCATCTTTTGTTCTAACGTTTGGCCTCTGCCCCCAGTTCCTGACTCCAAGCTCTTATGTCCCTTGGAATTTCCTGGGTGACAGGAGCATCTTTTGTTCTAAGGAGGTGACTTTGAGTGGGCTCCTGGATGGGGCTGGTCACCAGAAAGACCAAGCCGTGATTAGAGGCTTGGAAGTTTCAGCCCCACTGCTATCCTCCAAAGAGGGCAGAAGGGCTGGAAACAGAGTTGATAACTGACCGAGCCTGTGTGAGGAAGCCTCCATAGAGTACCAATAGGATGGGGTTGAGAGAGCTTCCAGGGGGTGAGCACATCCACACACCAGGAGGGTGACACCCCAACTCCAAGGGGATGGAAGCTCCTGTGCTTGGGACCCTCCCAGACCTCACCCTGCGTATCTCTTCATCTGCATCCTTTATCATATCCTTTAATAAACTGGTGATAATAAGCATTTCCTTGAGTTCTGTGAGCCATTCTAACAAATTAATCACACCTGAGGAGGGAGTCATGGGAACCTCAGATTTATAGCCGATCAGTCCGAAGCACAGGTGACAACCTCGACTTGCGATTGGCATCTGAAGTGAGCTGGGAGGAGTCTGGTGGGACTGAGCCCTTAACCTGTGGGATCTGCCGCTACCTCCAGGTAGATAATGTCAGAATTGAGTTAAATTGCAGGACACTCAGCTGGTGTAACAGAATTGCTCGGTGTGGGGAAAACCCCCCCACGTTTGGTGACCAGAAGTGTCAGAAGTGAAGTGTTCTGTGTGAAAGTGTAAGTGCGCAAAAGTGAGGCCATCTTGTTTCGCTAAACGGCCCCAGCCCCTCTCCGTGTGACTACTCGCTGCTCTGCACACACTCTAAAAACTTCACCTGCTCTCCTAATTTACGGCCTCCACTTATGCATGTACTCCTCGATGGCTTGATAAATTAAAACTTTGTTCTATGAGTTTCTCTCCGGGAACAGGCTGACTACAGGCAGGAAACATACTTACAAGGGGTCCATCACAGTTGACAGAAGACTGGAACCATAAAAGACGCTGGAGACCGTCACGGCTGAAGGAAACCCCCTCCTTACTCCCATTTTCCCTGTATAGCTGCCTCAAGATTCTCTAATCTGTAATGACGAGTTTTTGAGGCATTAATCACCTGTCTTCCAATTTGCAGGCTAATCTAATTAAACTTCCTTTCTCTGACTCGTGATTAATTTGCTCAGATCTCGGCGAGCAAGCCAGCCCATTGCTCGGTATTGAAGGTAAAGGAGACATGCAGAGGTTGACTGGGTTTTTCTTTTTTCTTTTTTTTTTTAATTTTTCTTTTTTTCGGATGTACATCATATTTCGAATTCTGTATACGTTACATTATGTTCACCACAAAAAAATTGGGTTTTTCTAATATAGTAAATATATAGGAAAATTTAACAATTTTGTGAATATGCCAAACCATATAGTAAAATCCACTGAATTGTACTCCTTAAAGGATTAATAAAAATGTTATCTATCTTCCTGGGAAATAAGGAGAACCTTTAAAAATGCTCTAAGACCCATTCTAATAAAGATGCAGAGAATGGAGTTCCTCCACCCTCATCACACATCACTAGACACATCTAAAGATTATCCTACATTGCGGGTGGGAAAATATATATATATATATCACTTAGCATTCATCGATTAGAGTCATTTTTACAAACTTCTCCTTCAGAGGCTTACCAAAAATCATCGCTAGAGAAGAGCAAATGGTGTAACTGGGGGACAATTTGAGCCCCTCCCGGGACACTGTCCAAGAAGCATGCAGCAGGAGGAGGGATAAGACACATGCTTCTCAGAAAGATAACTGTCTCCCGCCTGAAGAAAGGTGAAGTCTCTTAGCGGGCATTTCTGGTGCTAGAGTTGTGCAGTCTCCTGATAGGCTATCAGAGGCAGAGTCTGGCTCGCCAGGAGTAACAGACTATTGCAGGGGGACCCACGCAAATCCCTGTCATGGGCCAATGCAACGGTCCCCAAGCTATTGGCTGACACCTGTGCCCCTCTCTGGGGGACTGCCCTTGGCTGATGGGAGCCCCTCGCCCTGACAATCTTGGGGCACTCCACCCCGCCCCCACGCCTGGAAGCCGATGCCTCACCAAAGGGGTGCGAGAGCCCACCCTCTTGCCTTAGGTCAGGACCATTCTGTGGTGTGATCTCCACTTGAATCCCCAAGGCTAGACTTCACCTGAGATCTCATCTTGGTTGTCCCTGTCCTCTCTGCCTTACATGTATTTTCTGAAGAGCCCTCCAGTGGCCACATGCCTCCAGATCCCTGCGTCAGGCTCCGCTTCTGGGAAGCCAGTCTAAGAGAAGCCTTTCTAGGTGGTCTTAACCCACCAGGGAGTAAGCCTAATGCATTTCACCAGACATTCCTTCCTTATACCTGGCTTCACAACAGTATCGAGTCATTCTTTCTTGCTGTAAACACTCTCGACCAGATATACATTTTGAACTCGTTTTCTTGGAAGCCTAGTTCTCTCATAAATTTGAAATGAAATTTTGACAGGAACACACAGTTCAGTGAGAGAAGTTGTCATACTAAATAGCTCCCACCCTTTTCCTTGATCCATTCCAGCTTGGACCAAGAACTCCAAGGGCAAGTTCAAGCTTCCAAACCCTAAGGCTCTTCCCACCAGGAGTGAACTTGTAAGGATTCAAAGCAGGGGCCAGGAATAGAGGACTTGACCAACGGGTGGAGCCATGATCCTCCGTTCAAGGTTGCAGCATCATTTGTCTTTCATTAATCCCGGTCTCTCTCTTTTCCTCCCTCCTTTCAGGAGTCACCCTCCTGATCAGGTCCCCACTATTGCTAATCCATCTGCCTTTAATTAACATTGTTCCTCATTTTTCACATTCCTGGGGTTCATGTTTCTAAGTCGGCAGATGGAGAGGATTGAAAATGTTGAAGTGCGGCTAACACTGCTCGCGGTTTTCTGCTTTGTCCACCGCTGTTCTCCCAGTTGCTTCTGGGTCAGCAGATTTTGTTCTTGCTCTTTTGGTAATCAGGCATCATTTTGGGTTTTTTGAAGTGTATGAAAATGAGAGCAGGTAACAGCATGCAAAAGTTGTCCCTGGGTCGTGAGTGCATTAGAGGGATTAAGAGGATTAAGCAGCAGGACGGATGTTGGTGTTAGTAATGGAAGTCTGAAGTTTACTTAGGAGAGGATGCTGGCGTGTTCACTCTGCTGTCGTGGCAGTCCTCACACATCCTGTTGACTGGCATAGAAAGGAAAGGCTGAAGTCAGACACTTATGTCTGCAGAAGGAGAAAAGTATACCTCACTAAGCCTGACGACTTACACTTATCCACAAAATTGTTTGCAAATTGGTTTGTGCTAAAACACAGGCTTCTCTGGATTATCATGTTCTGGGCAGGCGCACAGAGCAGCAGTGTGCTGGCTACCTGGCAGCCAGGAAACCAGAGGCCTTGCCCTGCCCTTCACACACGCACGCCCGCACGCGCACACACGCACACATGCACTAGCTGCCTCAAGATCTCAAAGCAAACAGCACGCCCAGGGTGATGCATGAGTTTCCACCATGAGCTGCGCTGGAGCGCAGGAGGAAACATGGCCCTACAGGTCCTTTCACGTCGTGTGGGCACCACGCTCCTCCTGAGTGTGAGGGTAAAGGAAAGAAAAGCTCTTGGCACAGCCAAACCCACGCCGTGTGGGAGCTCCTCTCCCACAGACGCAGCGTATTGACGCAGCACTGCCTGCTATTTTGGGGAGTCAGAAAATTGCAATGATTATCAGTGTCTCAGAGTTAGGGCCTAATGAAACCGGGCAAACCATCTCAGGCGATGTGATTAGGATTCTAAAGGGAGGCTTGGCGAGAAAGGTGTTTGGGGCGAGAGAATACGTAGGTTTCTGACTTAGATGGACACCGTTTCAACAACCAGAGCAGCGTCAATAATCACAGTACTTGGCTGGGTGTAGAGACACGCGTCACCTCTCCCTGGGGGAATTTATGAATCTATAAACACAGCCACCCAGCTTGCAGGAACCTCTTTCCCCTGCCCTATTGTCTTCTAGCCTCCAGTGCTGGAAACTAAAAAGAATCCAACATTAGGCTAACTCTCTTCCCTTTCTTTTTTATTTTTTTGAGGAAGATTGGCCCTGAGCTAACATCCATGCCCATCTTCCTCTACTTTATACGTGGGACGCCTGCCACAGCATGGCTTGATAGGCGGTGCCATGTCCGCACCCGGGATCCAAACCAGAGAACTCCGGGCCGCCAAAGCAGAGGACACAAATTTAACTGCTATGCCACCGGCTGGCCCCTCTCTTTCCTTTCTAAGTGACCTGTTCTTGCCAAGCTTCTTTCTCCTTGGAATTCCCAAGTTTCACCAGGATAGGCCTGGAGGCCAACTGTTCAGAGGGAGTCCTACCTGGGCATCCATGAGTCCCTCTGATCTGCAAACCCAATTCTCTTTTGGTCACAGGAGGAAGATCTTTACCATTTGCCTATTAATGTGTCTTTTCTTCATCTTCTCCTTGTGCTGCCTTCTCTCCTTGAGATGCATCCTCCAAGACTCTTGTTTGTTTTCTAATTTACATCTTAAAAAAAAATTTGTTTTTGCCCTGTGCATCAATGATTTGGATTTCAACAAAAACTACCCTCTTTTTCAGGCTGTCTAATGAATTTTTTAATTTAAAAATCATGGTTTTTGATTTTTTTTTTTTTGGTCCCAGAGCAGTTTTTAAATGTTCTGATAGAAGTTCCTTGAGAGACTCTTGTTACCATTTGGTTAATGTTCCCCTCTGGCCCTTCCCTCCTTCCGCCTCAGTGGGTGAACTGGGTCTTCCTCCTTCTGGAGGCACGATCCTCCTCAACGAGCCCCTCTCTTTCGGCTGCTTAGAGCTTCGCATTTCCTCAGCGACCAGGCCCGGTGTCTGGGATCTGAGAAGAGATACCGTAGGAAATAACGGTTTCCACATGTGTGGGCAAGGGGTGAACAGACACCCTGCCCTGAGCCCTCTGCTGAAGCCCAGACAGCAGCGCCGCTGCTCCTGGGGCTCCAGGCTCCGAGCAGCTCTACCCCAAAGACGTGCTCCAAGATGGCCTCGCTCTCCTGGCTGGCGGTTCACGCTGGTGCTCACCTGGGTGCCTCGATTCTCCCCCACGCAGCCACTCATCCTCCAGGAGGCTAGACAAGCTCTAACCCGGACGTGGTGGCCAAGGGTTCCAAGAAAACAAGAGCGAAGCTACAAGGCCGCTCGAGGTCGATGGTCAGCAGGCACACAGTGCCATTTTGGCCACATTCTATTGGCCAGAGAAAGTCACAAGGCCAGTCCAGAGTTAAGGGGTGGGGAAATAGACTCAACCTCTTGTTGGTAGGAGTGTGTGCATTTCAGGACCAGAGGACTTTTGCAGGCACCTCTGCCAGCAACATATCCGGTGGCCGTGTGGGCAGATACAACGCTTCACCAGAAAGAGCCCAGTCTTTCTCACGGTCCAGTGTCTGTCGCCACACATCATATTTCAGTCTGCACGGTGCTGTAACAGCCAATATTTGTAAAGTGCTTCCTATGTTTCCAGAACTGCGGCAGGCACATTTCATGAGTGTGGCGATCCTTAGGAAGTTACACTTTTATCATTCCCATGTTACAGATGAGGACACTGAGGCACAGAGAGTTTAAGGAACTCGTCCCAGTCCACAGTCGTCGGTAAACAGGGTAGCTGAGACTGAGGGCTTTGCAACCTACTCTCTCGAGCTTTCTGCCCCGCTGCCTTTTGCACGTCTGCCTCACAGGCATCTGGAAGTGTCCTTGGTATTCCTCTCTCCTTCCTTGTCTAGTCCAAAGGGGCCACACTCAGGGATTTGGGCAGATAGTGGCTGGAGCACACATCCCTGCCTCTCTCTCTCCCCAGCTACCTCTCTGAAGTAACACCGCAGCCAGGGAGGCCAGCAGGCGGGGCTTGGCAAGGACATCTGAGCTCCAGGGTTCTCTGGGGAAGGAAGCAGGTAAGGACTTGATTTGTTTTGGTGCTCAGGTGGGGGACTGTCGCCAGGGACCAGCAGCAAAGAGGAGAGCTTGCCTGATCTTGCACTCTGGGAGAAAGTACAGCCCAGGGGGTGCCCCAAAAGGACCCAGCCAGAGCAGACGGGAGGGTGGGGCAGGTGTGTGCAGTTCTCGGGTACCCACTGAAGGTCACTGGTTTGCACTTTGCTCGCCACACCCTGATGTGTACACACACACAAAATCTCATTTATGTCATCTTTTTTTGAGGCCAATTCTCAGACAGAGCTCTCACAAGGTATAAAATTAAATCAAAATAGGCAACCATATGACCAGGCAGCAAAGACTACATCCAAGATCTTGCCACTGGAACTATCCATCGGGGATGCCACTGTGTCGCTGCCACCAGGTATTTGCCAACACTCCAGTGAACTTGGATCCACCCACTGCATCACTTGCAAGAAATCCTTGTTTATTCCTACACTTCTGTCTCAGTCTGTCATGACACAAATTCCCAGGAGGAGCATTTGGGGGACATACTCTCCGCCTGTGCTTGTGCTCCAGCTGCCTGCGAGTGAGGAGAGGGCCGTCCGTCCTTTAGCTTCCACGATAGGAGGGAGACCTTTCCTGCTATGTACTTGACAATCGCAAAATAATCAGGTGTTTGGATCCTAGATAAATACCTGGCGAATTTCCTTTACATGTGGATTTTATTGTTTTTCTGCTCAGTATTGGCCCAGTAGATTTGTTCGTTTTTAAGACTTTATGTTTTTAGAGCAGTTTTAGGATCACAGCAAAATTGAGAGGAAGGTACAAAGATTTCCCGCATACCTACTGCCCCTGCACACGCACAGCCCCGGCCATTATCAACATCCCCCACCAGAGCAGTACCTTTGCTACAGTGGACAAGATAGACTTTTTTTTCTGAGGAAATTTCACCCTGAGTTAACATCTGTTGTAAATCTTCCTCTTTTTTTTGCTTGAGGAAGATTAGCCCTGAGCTAGTATCTGTGCCAGTCTTCCTCTAATTTGTATGTGGGTTGCCACCACAGCATGGCTGACAAGTGGTATAGGTCCATGCCTGGGATCCAAACCTGTGAACCTGTGCTGCAAAGCAGAGCATGCCGAATTTAACCACTATGCCATGGGGCTGGCTCCAAGATAGGTCTGTTTTTAAATTAAGAAAATCAATTTCAGATTTGCAGATTTAAAATGTAAAGGACACTTTTAACAGTGGCTTTATTTTCCATAGATGAGCAGATTTCAATTGTGAACTTGCAAAGGCCCTGTTTCTGCATAGGGACCTGTATCTGCATCACAGGGATGCTCAACGACATAGAAACACACCAGGGGCTCGCTACTGTTAAAGAGAAAAGCAAAGAGAAGAAGATGGGCTGCTCCCATGCCTGCTCTTATGGGAATCGATTACTCTACCTCCTCAGTTCAGAAACACAGACGCAGAATTGAAGTCCATCTACAACCCAAGGCAAAGTTTTTGAGGGCATTGCTTTATGTTGAACATTAAACAGCAGTTAACAAATTTGAATACAGCAAGGTGTACAGAATAGTAAAGCAGTCTTGACACGATTTAAACTCTCCAAGAACTCAGGCTGCACATTAGGACTTTGAAGTGCCTCTCATTCTAAACATAAATTACTATTGTAAATTCTCTATCAGTATTTTGATTCCCTTTTATGATTTTTTAGAGTATAGATAAATGGTAACATATTTTGTTCTGGGTCGTATATAAACTTGGATGGATAGGAAAGAGTAAAGATAGGTCGTAAGACAGAAAGGGAAAGGAAGAATGTACACGGTATGTATCCACTAAAACACAGACAGACATACATGCCACAAACATCCACCATTTCAAGGACACCTCAGTCTGTGAATGACTAGGACAGATATTGGATAACATTAAGAATTTCCATGGAATCACCATATCAGAGTGACCAGAGTCAGGCTCTGCTGACTTGCAAGCTTTTCATTCGCAGAGTAATAACCTTGAGAAGCCAAAAAGAAAGAAAAGGCCAGGGTACTGGAGACAAGGAGTTGAGCAGGAAAGGAGGCAGAAATCTGGACAGGGCTCCTCTCAAGTCTGGGGCTGAATACCCACTTGAGCAAGTGGAGGGCAAGTCTCCACAAAGCCAAGCAAAGGAAAACCACCAGAGAAAGAATAATTACCAGGAATCTGGGAGCTGAACATCTACCAGACATCACGCAACTAAAAAATCCCTGGCCAGCAGACCCGCACTACAAGAAATGTTAGAGGAAGTTCTTAAGGCTGAAGGAAATGATAGCAGGTGGAAACTCAGATCTACGAAGAAAGGAAGACTTCTGGAAATGATAAATGTAACATAATTTTCTCTCATTTCTCAATGTTTTTAAAAGATAAGTGACTTTAAAGGAAAAATAATGTCAGTGAGTTGTAGGATGTTTAACATATGTAGAAATAAAATACAATAATATTAGCACAAAGGATGGGAAGGGGAAATGGAAGTACACAGTTTTTACATTATAAGTGAAATGGTATGCTATTATTTGAAAGTAGACTATGATAAGCTAAAGATGAATAGTGTAAACCTTAGAATAACCATTTAAAAAATAACTCAAATAAATATAGCTAATACGCCAATAGAGGAGATAAAATAGAACATGAGAAAAAAAAGAACAAAAAACAGATGAGACTAAGAGAAAACATGCAGTGATATGGTGCACATAACCCAATCATATCAATAATTACATTACATGTAAATGTACTAAATACTCTAAAAGACAGAGGTCATGAGGCTGGACAAAGAAGCAAAACCAACCATATGCTGTTTACAAGAGATGTACATTAAATATAAAGACGAAGATAGATTAAAAGTAAAAGAATGGAAAAGAATTACACCATGCAAACACTAATGATAAAAAAGCTGGAGCGGTTATATTAATATCAAAGAAGATAGACTTCAAGACAGGAGTACAATCAGAAATAGACAAGGACATTTTGTAATGATAAGATGATTAATACATCGATAAATTAGAACAATCCTAAATGCATACACAACTAATAACAGAGCTTCAAATTACATGAAGCAAGAACTGACAAAACTGAAGAGATGGGGCCGGCCCCGTGGCCGAGCAGTTAAGTTCACACGCTCTGCTTCACTGGTCTGGGGTTTTGCTGGTTCAGATCCTGGGCGTGGACATGGCACCACTCATCAGGCCATGCTGGGGTGGCGTCCCACATGCCACAACCAGAAGGACCTACAACTAGAATATACAAAGTGTGCCAGGGGGCCTTGGGGAGAAGAAGAAGAAGAAGAAAAGAGAAGATTGGCAACAGATGTTAGCTCAGGTGCTAGTCTTTAAAAGAAGAGAGAAATAGACAAATTCGAACCTGTTTTGGAAATAGTCAGATGTTTTCTTCTAAAGTTAAAGATATACTTCCTCATGACACAGCAATTCAACCTCTAGACATTCACCCAAGAGAAATAAAAACGTGTACATGAAAAGACTTGCACAACAATATTCGGAGCAGAATCAGTCGCAACAGCCAGAAACCAGAACTACCCGAATGTCCACCAACAAGAGAATGGATAAAAAATGTGTGGTATATTCATAAAATGGAATAATAAATACTTACAATGCACACAATCACAAAGAATGCATACTGTATGATTATATTTTTATGAAGTTTGAGAAAATCAAAGCTAATTTATACTGAAAGAAATCAGCATAGTAGTGATCGTCTCTAGAGGGAATGGCAGATCGACTGGAAGGGTAATAAGGGAACTTTCTTAGGTATTGGAAATGTCTATACTTTGTTGGGGCGTGAGTTACACAGGTGATGCAATTATCAGAATTCATTGAACTGTACACTAAGCCCTATGTATTTCACTGTATGTAAATTACTCCTCAATTTAAAAATACGGAATGGCTAAAAGCAATGTAATTCACATTAACTGAGGAGAAAGAGAAAATTAATATGATTATCTCAATTGGTGCAGGAAATGCATTTGATGAAATTCAACCCCTATTTATGATTTGCAAAATTTTTAGGAAACTAGGAACATAGGAATAGAAGGGAGCTTCTTTAACCTGATAAAGAACAGCTACCAAAAAAATTAAGTTGGCAACAAATATCATCCTGATATGGCAAAATATTGAAAACTTTCCCCCTGAGATTGCAAAAAAGATAAAGATGCCAGCTATCACTATTACTATTCAACATTAAAATGGGTATTCTAGCCACCACAATAAGGCAGGAAAAAGACATAAAATGCATAAGAACTGGAAAGTCATCATTGCCTAGTGACACGATTACACACATAAAAAATCCAAAATAATCTATAAGCTATTATGCTTTCTAAGTGAACTTAGCAACTTCTCTAGATGCAAAGTCAATTAAACAGACTATTGTGTTTCCATATGTCAGTAACAAACAAATAAGAAAGGAAATTTTAAAACAACATTATTTATAATGACATCAAAAAGCACCAAACACCTATGAATAAATCTAAGGGGAAATGTGCACCTCTCTATACTGAAAACTATGAAACATTATTGAGAAATTGAAGAACCCAAACAGCTGGAATGATATACAGCATTGGTGAATTGGAAGATTCAATATTGTTAAGACATCACATCTACCCAAATAAATCTAAGGGGAAATGTGCACCTCTCTATACTGAAAACTATGAAACATTATTGAGAAATTGAAGAACCCAAACAGCTGGAACGATATACAGCATTGGTGAATTGGAAGATTCAATATTGTTAAGACATCACATCTACCCAAATAAATCTACAGATTTCAGGTGCTCTCAAATCCCAGGGCATTTTTGTAGAAATCAACAGCTGATTCTAAAGTGCATGCGGAAATGCAAAAGGCCAAGAAAAACCAAGAAGGAACACCACGAAGTTGGAGGCCTCACACTACCTGGTATCCAGACGTTTACAGAGCTACAGAACTCAAGGCCACATGCTATTGGCACGAGGATAGACTGACCAAAGTAACAGAGTAACAGAGTACAGTTCAGACCTGAGGAGGAAAACTAAGAGGATTCCTCACCAGCAGAACTACCCCGAAGGAATGGCTACAGGAAGTTCTCCAAACAGAAAGGAAATGATAAAAGAAGGAAAGATGGAACGTGGAATGAAGAACGAACAATGGAAAGCGTCAAAATATGAGTAAACATAATAGACTATCCTTCTCTTCTTGAGTTTTCTAAATTATGTTGATTAAAGCAAAAATTGTAGTCTGATGTGGTTCTAAATGTATGTAGAGGAAATATTGAAGACAATTGTATCATAAATGGGAAAGGATAATGGGGTCTAAATAGAGGTAAGGTTTGTACACGTCACTCAAACTGGTCAAATGTGGAAAGCAATAGACTATAACGAGTTACATATATATAATATAATACCTAGATATAAAGGCCTATAATATAAAGCTCTACAAAGAGATACACTCAAAAATGCTACAGATAGATAAAAATGGAATGCTGAAAATAAAATAGCCCACAGGAAGGCAGAAAAAAGGTGAGGCAGGTGGGAGTTGGAGGGAGTGAGGGAAAAACAGCAAGCCAGGCAAAGAGGCGTGTAGAGGCAGGGGCGCCAGTGCCAGAACAACACGCATATATGAAGCCTACAAGAAGACAGGTGACGCTGTCACAGAAAATATAAGACAGGAGCATTACTAAAGCAGTAAGTGAGGTCCAGACCAGTGACAGCCTGGAAGGAGAAGAATCAGAGCTCGGGCTAGTTCTGTAGGCACTGGGTCTGAGGATAAAATTCAACTTGTACATTGCCCGGGAGAATTCTGTTTTCCAGAATCAGTAGTCCCCAGCCACTCTCCCTCTGCTATTTCCTCTTGCCCGGAGTCAGCCACTTTCAAGTCTTCCAGCTGAGCCCTTTGGCATTTACCTCCAAACTTCTAAATTACATGCTTACATCGATGCTTCTTATGTTTTCGGTTTTAGGCATTACCCACTGACGTGCACACGGAAGATGAGGATCTGGCTGCCTATCCCACATCTGCCCCATTGCCTACATGCATGCTTCCCACCCCTCAACCTAATTGTATCGTAATTTTGGTTAGCTCCAGATTCAGTGTTCACATTACTACAGTTATGGAAATGCTATCCACAGCTGGGCCGTGCTGTAAACTATAATTACTTTTTCTTTGTTGCACAACTTCCATCGTTCTGCCCCAGCATTAATACTTGTTATATTCTGGGGTTTGCTTTGTTTTCCCTATAGTTATAAGCAATTCTACCCCAAATTTTTGGCCAGTTGCCTAATTATCTATTCAGGCTGTTTATTTACACCAGAGAGTCCATCACTTTCATCATTTTGAGGAATAAGTCTTTCTCTGAGCTTCTGACCTCCTGCAATCTGGCCTGGTTGCCCTCTTCGCCTGGTTCATGTTTTTGCTGTCATCCTAGCAACTCTTTTCTGTGTTGAATCTCTTTTCTTTAGCCCATGTCTTCTTCTTCCTAGTAGAGAAAGTTCTCTAGCAGCTTCCTTTTGAAAAGGAGTAGGAGAGAGGAAAAGTTTTGAAGACGTTAATGCTGAAAAAGCTTTATTCCTCCATTGCATCAATAGTTTGGCTAGGTATAGAATTCACGATCGAAAATAATGTTTTCTCATGGTTTCAAAGCATTGCTCTGTTGCTTTCTAGCCTCCACTTTTGCATTTGAGAAACCTAAAGCCATTCTTGATCTTTCTCATGTGACCTGTTTTTGTCTTTCTGGAATCTTACGGAATCTTCTCTGGGCATCGTGGGCCCTTTCATTATAAAAGCTTATGTCCTTCAATGCTGGGAAATTTTATGGAATTACTTTCATTGGATGATTTGCACCCTTCCATTTTTCTCTCTCTTTCCGGAACTTCTATGCTTTAGGCATTGGGCCTCCTACATTTACCCTATAATTTTTTTTTAATTTTTTCTCCTATTTTCCATCCACGTATCTTATTTGCCCTCCTTTCTGGAAGCATTCAGAATTTATACATTCCCTTAATATGCCTAACTTCCTTAACGTGCCACATCTTCAACTGTACCTGGTATCCTCGAGGCCAAGACTCTATTTAATACTCCAGAAAAAACCCTAAAAAACAAAAAACACCTCTGGTCTTTTGCCAAGGTTGGGAGGGGCAGTCAAGTGTCTGAAGAGTGTGTGGAAGGGAACCATCTTAAACAGATTTCTACCAGTCCTTATTATAGTTCACCCCCTCATCCTATTTCCAGAGGTACAAAATGCCAAAAATCTCTAACCCTTTTGAAGTTTCTATAGTATAAATCGGGTTGGTTCTTGACTCCCCATTAAAAGCATAGTATTCAGCTATCTCAAGATGCTAAATCCTCTTATCCTTCTGCTTTCCATTTCCAGAATTGCGTTGCTGTGATCTCTACTCCTCTCCTCCTCAACCTTGTGGGTTTATGCTTTAAAAAAAAAAATCCCTTTATTATCATCATAATGAGGTTTCAGGAGGAAACATAATTAGATGCATGTGTTCAGTGTGTCATATTTCTCCAGAAGCCTACAAGGAATGTTTAGTCCAGTGCGTTTATTTTTAATGATGTTCTTTTAAAAGTTTAATATACACCTTCTTGGTCATCTGGACCCTTATAATGAAGTATTGCCATGTGGTTTCAGTGCCCACATTTGTATTTAGGATTATCTAGCAATCTCCTAAACTGTCATATTTTAACTAACTTCTGACACAGCATTTCTCACCCTGGAGGGCAGGGCTTCCCTCCCTAGTTACGTGTTCTCACTCTTGTCGGTAATATGGACACACTGAAAATTTTTAAACAGAAGAGAGATACGGTCAGATCTTCATTTTATATCAGTCACATTGGCAGCTAATGGAGTGAAAGGTGAATTTGACAGGACAAGGTAGAAGGCAGGGAGGTGAATTAGAAGACAGTTGTAACCTAAGTGGATTTGGGAGGCTTAAGTAGGGTGGAAGTGAGCACAGATCTGAAAAATATTTAGGATCAAGATGGCAAATGCGTTCAATTTGGATTCCAAACTAATTGAAAAAGTTGCTGTGGACAGTTTTAAGCATCATAGACAGAAAAATAATAAATTGCTATCATTCATTTTGAACTAGTGAATGGATTATAATAAATACATTATGTATTATGGCAGCACAATTGAGATTAATGATAAAATTGTTTTAAGTTTCGTAATTTTAACATTTTTGTTTCCTACTGTTACCAGCACCAATTATAATTGTGCAAAATTTTATCAGTTGCACTGTGTGATACAAACAGGCAAATAGATTAGCTATTGTTGGAACTAGTGTTTCATTTCTGACAAAATAACATTTATTTTTTCAAGAAATTGACATTTCTAAGAGGTTGAAAAAAATCTTCCCACTAATAGGTCTATAGGAAAAAATATATAAAAAGAAGCCTTTTGAATCTTGAAAATCATTAGATGCTAATTGTTTGCATCACAAGTGCTAATCCATATTCTAACTGATCCAGAACACCCCAGCTGATATTCAAAATCTAGTCATCAACTGTATTTTCTTTTTGCAAGCTCAGTATCTATTCAGCTTCAATTCAGTGCAGAAATTTGTCTTTTGACAAATTTTTGAAATACAACTGGAACAATTTTCATCATGGCTTTTTTTTTCATAAAATCACTAATCATCTAAAAATGATTTTGATTGAAATGACAAAACCAGCCTCTGACACATAATTAGAACACCTAATAAGTTTTGATTAGGAACTTGCTTGAAATTCACGCCACTTCAGATACTGAAAAATAAACTGATTTTAGTAAAAATATATTTTTACAAAGATGCTTACACAAGCTTGTCTCAGAACATAGAGAACTTTAAGTTTTGATCTCTCAGTTTTGTAAAACCATAATCCACAGTGCACCTTAAGTGAAAAGGATGTGTTTTTACTTTTCAAGATTTTAATTCAACTTAATGACGACCTTATATATCTAAAAAATCTAATGAAGTATACTTCACATGTAGACAAGAGGAAAGAAGTTCGCTTTTTATTATGGAAAATTTCAAATACATACAAACGTAGAAAGAATAGTGTAATGGGCTCCCATCGTGCAGCTTATATTAATAATAATGAATAATTATTATTACAGTAATGTAATAATTATCAAGTCATAGCCATTTTTGCTTCATCTGTATCCCCCACCCCCTCCCCACTTATAGCCCAGATTTGATTATTTTAACAAATCCCATGCATCACATTTTTCATATGTGAATTGATGAATAAATCAAAAGCAATAGTATATATTGGAGTATATGAGGAAGCCATTTGGTTCAAAACTAACTTGGCCTGACTTTTTTTCCAGAAAGCCCTGACGTGCATGACCTGTTGAGCATGTATCATACAACTGCTTTAAAGATTTACGATGTCCCAAAGACAGGAATGATGCCCTGAAAGACAGGGATCTTCCCCCCATGTCGGCATTTCTTTAAGGATAAGCATCTCTTCCTGGAAACTAATACCCACCTGCTGTGCTCACCTTGTGACCACTCACCTGCCGTGCCAGCTAAGCATCTCATGACAGAAATAAAAGGGACATTCCTGGGGCCACCCTGTGGCATAGTGCTTAAGTTCAGCATGCTCTCGATATTTGTGTTGACAAAATACTTCAGTATGTATTACTGATAGGTAAGAACTCTTTAAAATAATAACCATAATACTATTATCACACCTAAAAAAGTTAACAATTGCTTAGATTCACTGAATGCCCAGTTCATATTGCCCTGGTTCAAACAATAGAATTTTAAAATAACAAATCAGTAGCGAAACCAACAGTAAGTTAAAAACCGCTCCAGGAGGGCCCGGCCCCATGGCCGAGTGGTTAAGTTTGCGCGCTGTGCTTTGGCGGCCCCTGGTTCACCGGTTCGGATCCTGGGCATTGACCTACACACTACTCATCAAGCCATGCTGTGGCGGCGTAGAAAAAACAGAATGACCTACAACTAGAACATACAACCATGCACTGGGGGACTTTGGGGAGGAAAAGAAAAAACATATTTAGAAACAAAAATAAAAGTTACAAATGCTTTAAAAAAAAAACCCACTGCAAGAGATGGACTTCCAATGTGATGGCATCAGGCACTCCACAGACCCACTCTCCAGTGAAAGTGGAGAAAAGTCTAACAAGACAACCATTTAAATATCTGGAGATGGTCCGAAGGGCATACAGCAAATGAAGAAATATCTATTCAAGAAAATCTACTAAAATTTGATAAGAGTCTGTGGTATTTGAGCCAAGGATGCTTCCTCTCTCCTTACTCCCAGCTCACCGAGAAAAAAGTCCACTCCAGACTGCAACCGAGAGCACAGGGCTCACTCTCCCCTCAGCTCCCCGTGAGGGGCTTTCTTCCGGGGAGGAGCCGGACATCAGCATTTCTCATGCTGCCCCAGCTACCTGTGGCTGAGGCTGAGTTCCGGGCAAGTATGGCCAAGAGGTGGGGACTCCTGCTCCGCAGTGGAGGCTCTCTCATGGCGTGATGTCACAATTATGCCTGACCTGGGTTAGAAAGTGCTGGTTTCACACCAGGAGAGGCAAGCTGAGAAGACCTGAGGCTAATTCCTCCCTTCCACCACATGTTCCACTCCTAAACAGGGGTATCACTCTGAAAGAAGCACACAATTGTCCCCACCCCAGCTCCAGAGCCCTGGCTGGGGGATTTTGCCCGGGACAGAAGCAGGCTGTAAAACAGATAGGTCCTAATCTCTTTCCAAAGGAAGTGACTATCTGCAACAGAGGGTGGAGAAGTTCAAGCCTAAGGCTGCTCTCAAAAACTGGAGTTTGTGAAAGGGAACTTGGAGGAGGTTGGTAGAGCCGACGAAGATGCAGTCTAAAGTGTAAACCGGCTAGTTTGCAGGGGAGAACCAGGGAAAGAGTCAGCTGGGAGGAGCCCTCCTGAGGTCAGAATACCACAGGGGCTACTCCTTCAAAGGAGCCTAAGCCTGTAGAGCCATTGATGCCCCTGAGCCTTGCTGTAAACAATAGAGCGATCAGCTGGCAATTAATGGAGCTTAATAGCTGGATGTGGTCAGGGAAAGAGATGAAGGGCGCCTAGCCCAAATCATTGCCATCCCAGGGCGTCTGTGGGCCTACCCTGAACTGCGCTCCCTGCAGAGCAACACCAGGGGGTTAACACTTCAAGTGAGCGGAGGGAAGGCTTCACCAAAATAAGCCAGCCAGTCACCAAACATACAAGCAAATAACAAGCCTGGGGCAGTGGGGGCCAGAGGAGGGGGGGGGGGGCGTGAACCAGGACCGAGAGTTGCTACAATACATTATCTAAAGTGTCCAGTTTCCAAGAAAAATTTATGAGACAAGCAAAGAAGCAGGAAAGCCTGACTCTTACACTGGAAAATGGAGTCAGCAGGAACTGCCCTGTGCCAGTGGCCGTATGTCGGATATAAGAAAGCCTAAAAGCAGCCCTGAGGAGGACACTGTCAAATTCAAATACAGAGGCAGACACAGCAGGATTAGTGCTGGAAAGCATCTGCTCCACCGGGAATGATGAAGGCCCCTGGTGGCCTCGGTGGGGACAGTTTCAGTGGTGCAGTAGGAGAAGAAACCAGACGAAGAGAGAAATGGAGACAGCACAGACTTCCCCTACCAAGAACTCGGATGAAAAGAAAAGAGAGTAGCTAAGAAAGTGCCTGCTGTGGCCCAGGTTCCTTACCAGGTCAGGGAACCACACCACCTGTCTGGGGGTCATCATACTGTGGCAGCTGTGTGTTGCTGTGATGCTGAAAGCTATGCCACCACTATCTCAAATACCACCAGGGTCACCCATGGTGGACAGGTTTCAGCAGAGCTTCCCACCTCTGGAAAAGTTGGTCATGAAAACCCTATGAACAGCACCAGAGCATCGTCTGACAGAGTGCTGGAAGGTGAGAGGATGGCGCAAAAAGACCGGAAAGGGTCCAGCCCTGGTGTCCACAGGGTTGCTAGGAGTCTGAATCGACTGACAGCTCCAAAAACAAGAGTGCCAGCTCAACAGAGGTTTGCGTTTGTGTGACTTTGTTTTGCTGTGCTTTTTAGGATGAGATACTTGGGGGCATATTCATAAACTGGGATAAGGACCCAGTTGGGGGGGGGGGTGGAATGGCAGCCAAAGCAAGGCCGGAAGAGGTGGGAGGACACAGCAGAGAGGCTGGCTTTCACTGGAGGAGGAGAGCCAGGAGGAGGAGAGCCTGGAGGAATGCAGGCGAAGATGTGTGGGCAGGAATATGTTAGGAGACAATTCTGGGTGGGTCTGTCGCATTTCTGCACAGGAGCAGAGGCACTAACTGCCCTTTTGTTCCAGATTATCTTTTCAAGAATGTTGGTATAGCAAACTGCCTTGGAAGATAAAGATAGTGCTCCCTCTGGAGCGCAGGGCAGATTTTCTTACAGTCCAGTATCATAGATAATGTCTCTCTCACCCTCACGGGGCTTGAGGGGCAAGGAGCAGTGACACAATCATGAAGCCTACGCTGTTAGCTGATCCTTGAGTAATAAAGTCCTTTGTCTCTGACCCAGGAGTCTCGTGTCTCCCGCCAGCATCCATAAAGCTGCACCAGGCTGACCGGTTAGTTTGCACCCTGGGTAAATCTCAGACCCTTCGCAGTTCCTGACAGGAGACAACTTTGTAGTCAGGGGCCTGGGAAGCTGAAGCTCCCCTCTCAGAGGTATGGCAGTGAGAAGAGGAGTCTTGAGGAAAGAGGTGATGTTCTGGAATCATTGTTGGCGGGATGGAAGCAGGAGCTCAGCAAGGACAAGGAAAAGGCTGGTGTAGAGAGCCCGGCTGAAGCTGACCGTGTGGTGGTATCCTTCTGCTCTGGAATGAGAGACTGGCCAGCACAGCTCTCAGCCAGGCCAGGGAGTGGGCAGCATGGAGGAGGGGACGCTGCACAGGCAGCTCAGAGCGTGAATCCGGGTCTGAGCTCTGCCGGGCGGAAAGCCAGGAACACAAGAGAATCTGGGTTATGATGAGAGAGCAGCTCAGATTATGACCATAGGGTCCTGCCTGGATAGGAAAGAAAGCTGTGGGGAGAGGGCTGAGACACCGGGAGGCAATGGAGGGGTGGAGAGAGGAGGCCTCGTGAGGCTGCAGACTAGGAACAGAGCTTTGGGGACGAAGATTTGGTCTAAACAGGGTGTTGCCCCTGAAGGCACTGGAGGTGGACAGGAATCATTAAGACAGGTGGTGGGGGGTCAACCCACACAGGAGGAGAGTGCCCTCCCCACCTTGAGGCTGGAGTCTGGGCAGGTGGAGGCTGGGCTGCTGTGAGGGCCAAGTTCATAGGTTTGAAAATGCAAAGTTGAAAAAATTGATAATTAGTGATTCCCTTTTTTTTCACGCAGTAAGTGAGCCTTTTTCTGAGAGCGAGGGGTATGCGTGGGATTGGGGGGGGTTTCAGAAAAAAGTCTGATGTTTTATTAACCACTGAGGAAACGGGAGAAGGTGCTGATCAAGGGAGAAGTAACCTCTACAGGGACTTTCACAAGCGAAAACCATAAAGATTGAAATAAAAGACGTGAAACCACCAATTCTAAGTAGTGTCTATCAGCAGGGTAGCAAAGCGTGGCATTTTTAAAAGTTTCGAGAACTGAGCCGGAATGACCCATTCCTGTCCACAGAGGCAGGCCCCAGGGAGCTTTTCCGGAGGCCTTGCAGTCGGACAAAGAGAGACCTGCTGCTGCGTCCAGACTTGCTCCGAGGATCAGGGTCTGAGCTGGCCGGGTTTGCTCTTCCATCCTCCCCTCCCCTCCTCAGCTGTCCTGGTGAACTGGCCCCTCATTACGCCCGCATTCTGAAAGGACTCGCGGTGCCAGGGCCAAACCGACGGGTCTTGAGAGTCCTTCCGAGGGGAGCCTCCCCGCCGCCGCTCCACCTGCTTCGGGCGTCCAGAGGGCGCAGTGCGCGTGGCAGCGTCCCCCGCGCCCCGCCGACTCCCCGGACGGCGCGCGCCCGCCCTTGACAGCACGGGGAAGGCGGCCGGCCCACCCCCAGACTCGCGGCGTCCTGGGGGGCTGGGCGCCGACAGGAGCGCAGCGGCTGGGGGCCCACTCTCCAAGACCCGGGGGCGACACTCCCGCCTCCGGAGCCGCCGTGCAGCCCCCGAGGGTGCCGGCCTTGGGCGGCCGGGCCCGGGAGAGCAGGAGCGGCAGGGTGGGGAGGGGCCGCGGGGGCAGAGGGCGGGCAGGGCCTGGCGGGGCGGGGCGGGGCGGGGCAGGTCAGGGCGGCCGCCTCCGGGAGCCCGGCCCGGCCCACCCAAGCCTCTCCCCTCCGCCCGGGACGGCGGCGGACGGGGCGCCCGCGGGTCGGGGCTGCATGGGGCTCCCGCGCGGCCCGTTCTTCTGGCTGCTGCTCCTGATCGCGGCTGCCAGCTCCGGGATCCTCTTCGCCCTGTACTTGTCGGCGGGGCAGCGGTACCCGGGGCCCCGGTCCAGAGTCAGGTAGGGGCTGCCGCGCGGGACCCGAGCGGGAGGCGCAGGGGCCGCGCAGGGCGCCCAGCCCAGGGTCCTCGGGCCGCCCTCCGCCCCGGCCTCTCCGGGGTGGCTGGCAGCGGGGACTCGGGCTGCCGCCCTTTGTCCCCAGAGCCTCCAGCCGGCGTGCAACTCGCGCTGCCGGGCCGCACAGCCGCTGCCCGGGTCCGAGAGGGACTTGGCCCCTTGCGCACCGGCGAGCCGCTCTCGGCACTGTCGCGGGTTAATTCCCTCGGGCCCTGATTAGAAACACTTTCTCTTGTCGAAAGTCGGCTCGGTCAAGCGAGTTAGATAAAAACAGTTCCGTTTTTGTCGGGAACTCTCCCTTGGGAACGTCACACTTCTCTGATTCTACTTTTAAGGCAGGGACCCAAGGCTCCCGATTCCCGTTTCGCCGGGCTCGGCAGCTCGAGCGTGGCGGGCGCCTTTCTAGCTCGCCCGGCTCCCTGCTCTCCCGGCGCTCTGTTTGCCCCCTTGTTTATTTTGATAAGTAGCGTGTGGGCGCGACCTGCCCAAGAGGCAGGTTCCCTGGGGAACAGGGGCCGATTCGGGGCTCCCTCCAGGTTCCCCTGCCTGAGCCCCCTCTGCGCTCGGCTCCCACCCGCTCGCCCTGGGCACCTTCCTTTCATTCCTGCCCCATGAGGAGAAACCTGAGAGCCTGCCTTTGGTGGGTGATGGTTCCAGTTACTGAAGAAGCCTCAAAAGGACTTAGCTTTACTGCTGGAAGGCAGACCGAGCTGTGCCCAGAGTCTGGATTCGGGAGGCCGCAAGGCACCCCCGCCCCCGCCCCCGCCACCTCATGGAGGGCCCTTTGGGCCCAGGGGTTCCCTTCCCGGCGCTTTCCCACACGCGCGCTCCTCACCAAACCTTGCTCCAGGTATAACAGGGTGAAAGCAAAATTAGTATCTGTTCTCAGGAAACAAGGTCAAAGGGCATCCAAAGTTGCAAAACAATATGAACCTGCTTGCCACTGATTGAGTCCGGTCGCTTTAGAAGGAAGGGTGTTCTAGCAAGTGATACCTGAAGTCAATTTCCTTGTAGTCAGAAACTGCACAAGGAGGACTAAAAACGATTGAGGGTGTGAAGAAAGATCTTTGTCAATTTCATGTAAAAATGTTTTAAAACACATTTTACACTTTCTTTGAAAGCATCTAATACAACTTTAAATATGAGGTTTGTTCGACGTTCATTATACCTCAACAAAGTTTTTTTGTTTTTGTTTTTTTGAGGAAGATTAGCCCTGAGCTAACATCAGCCACCAATCCTCCTCTTTTTGCTGAGGAAGACTGGCCCTGAGCTAACATCCGTGCCCATCTTCCTCCACTTTATGTGTGGGATGCCTGCCACAGCATGGCTTGCCAAGCGGTGCATAGGTCCGCATCCGGGATCGGAACCAGTGAAGCCCGGGCAGCTGAAGTGGAACGTGTGAACTTAACCACTGCGCCACTGGGCCGGCCCCCAAAGCTTTTTTAAAAAGATCTAATCTCTTAAAAATCTACAACTCAAGAACCTGTCCATTTCCTTGTTGCTTCCCTGATAATCTGTGCTATAGCTAAACCCCAGGGGGCAGGTCAGGACTGGCCTCCTTATAGGAGGTGGATATTTAGTGCCCAGAAAAGCAGGGTGGGAGGCAGGATGGCATTCTGGGCTGGGAGAGCTGGCTGTGCGACCTCTCCAGCTGGGGACAGAAAACAGATTTGCCTGGCTACAGTGGAAAGTCCAGGGGAGAAGGGTGCTGGGACCAGGGCTACCGTGCCCAAGGTGGGACGAGACTGTCCTTGCAGGTTAGAGAGTGGAACCTAGTCTGGGGATTTAATCCGGATCAGCAGTTCCCAGGCATGGGGATTTCTAGACTTATAAAAGATTTTTTTTTATGGAGGAGGAGGTGACGATAGATACAGGGTGCCAGTTACTTGCCAGATACCATCTATTGTCAACATTATTTTGTAAAGGAAAGGACATTTTAGGGCCAAGAAGTCCTAAGAATATGATTTGAGTAAATTTAGTTTTACGAAAAATGCACTATATTGTCCTTATTTCTCCTCAGGCTGGTAAAAGTTGCCGGAGGGGCATAGGTGGGCTGGTCCCCTCCCCACTCCTTCCAGGCTCCCCAGGCAGGTGTCCAGAAGCCCTTGGATTCCTAAGAGGGAGGGGCTGGGAGAAGTCACTGAACACTGGGGGGTGCTCTGGAGATGAGCAGGCGTTGCCGAGGAGGCTAGAGTTCAGGGCCGCAAAGCTGAATTGGGGGGTTCCATCATCTCCCCTGCAGCTCCCCCCTCCTGTCTCTAGTCTGCCCTGTTGCTCGGTTCTGCCATCAGGGCTCTCAAGCCTGGCTGCACAGAAGAATCACCTGGGGAGGGGCCCAGACCGATCAAATCAGCATCTCAGGGGTGGGGCCTTGGCATGGGTGGTTTTCAAAAGCTCCCTGGGAGTTCTCGCCTTGGGGGTTCTCGCTGCAGCGGAGGCTGAGCACCGGGATCCCAGTACCTCCTCAAACAGGGTCCTGTTGAGCTGCGGGAGAGGAAATACAGGATTGTGTGGGTGAACAGGTGGCCAGTCTGAGAGGGAAAGGGAGGGTTGGGGAGGGATCAGCCCTGCTCTTTCTGCCTGCCCCTCCAGGCTCTTGGAAACCTGAAGGGAGGCGGGTCACAGGCTCAGCTGGCTCAGCACTAGAAGCAAGTAACAAGAGGCCTTTGTTTCCCTTGCAAACTGCTGATCCCCAGTCCTGCCCGCTGCTCCCGTGTGGCCAGTGGGGAGAGAGCAGGAGCCTGGGAGAAGCCTGACACCCGGCTGAACGGGCAAGAGCCCCTATTCCTTCCTTTCTGGCTGCCCTCGGCTCTGATGCTGGGGCCACCTGGCAGGTGGGGGTGGGCATGGGGTGGTAACATCAGCCCCTTACCTCCCTCCAGAAGGGACACTGTCAGGGATGCTGTCCCCACAGGGTCCTTTCCCTTCTTCCTGTAGGTCAGGATAGCTAACATTTAGAGAACACTTTTTGTGTGAGATAACATAGATTCTTTATTCGAATCCCGCCAACAACTGGATGCTATGTGATGTGACTTTCAATCCTATCAGCATGATTATCCCGCTGTACAGATAGAAGACCGAGGTTCTGAGAAGTTCAGTGCCTTCCTGAGATCATGCCATACAAACCCAGGGAGTCAGCTGCAGACTCATGCCCCTCACCAGGACCTGTAGGGCAGGAGCCAGGAGTGGCAGGATGGCTGATGCCAAGGTGAAGGGGGCCCAAGGCATCTGGGACCTAACTAACGCCTGCCTCTGGGACCTCGGCAGGGAGAGACCTCAGATGGTCACAATTCCAGGGGACTGGCAAGGTTTCCTATTTTATGTTTTCATCTTTTTTTTTTTTTCCTACTGAGGAAGATTAGCCCTGAGCCAACATCTGTTGCCAATCTTCCTCTTTTTTTTTTTTGCTTGAGGAAGATTAGCCTTAAGCTAACATCTGTGCCAATCTTCCTCTACTATATATGTGCGTCACCACCACAGCATGGCTGACGAATGGTGTAGGTTTGCACCCAGGATCCGAACCCGTGAACCTGGGCCGCCAAAGCGGAGTGCACTGAACTTAACCACTACTCCATGGGGCCAGCCCCTGATGTTTTCATCTTTTAGCCACCATCTCACTGATGCTACAAACTGCACATTTCTGCTGCTTGCCAAGGGGCTTCTTGATTTCTGGGTTTATACAGCTGGGCGGAACATAATAATGTGACGGTATTTTGTGCCTAAAGAGAGAGATGTGGGCAAGGATCAGAGCATAGAAATAGAAGAAGCAAAGGATCGGACACTTTTGACCCTGGCGGGCAGCGTCAGCCCCTGGAGCTCACTGAGTCAGACAGAAGGCTCCCAGGGACAGGTCAGACCCCTGCTTTACTTCAGCTTTCTTCCCCAGGAATAGTGCATCCTCTCAAGCATTCATTGGACCCAAGGCATCGAATTCTGGGACAAGAAAGGTACAGTGGCTGGCTTCTCTGTGGCGGTTTTGAGCATCTTCAAGTTAGTGAGGACAAGGGGAAAGAGAAGAGCAAACCAGAACGTGCTTGTGAGATGCCGAGGGCCGGGGGGTGCGGGTGCTCTTTGGAACCACCAAGCTTGAATCATAGAGCCGAGCAGCCAGCCAGTCAGGGCTTCTCAGGCCTGGCCAATAGGTCCTGTACCCCAATAGCAGAGAAGGACGGATCACTGTGTACCTTTGGGGTATAGCCAGCTGAAAAGTTCTTGGAAATCTTGTGATTTATTTTATTTTTATTTATGTATTTCTTTATTTTGCTGAGGAAGATTAGCCTTGAGCTAACATCCACCACCAATCCTCCTCTTTTTGCTGAGGAAGACTGGCTCTGAGCTAACATCCGTGCCCATCTTCCTCTACTTTATCCGTGGGATGCCTGCCACAGCATGGCTTGATAAGCAATGTGTAGCTCCATGCCCGGGATCTGAACTGGCGAACCCTGGGCCCCCAAGCAGAGCGCGTGAACTTAAGTGCTACGCCACCAGTCGGCCCCTGATTTCTCTTAAAGTCCTGCGAATTTTACATTCTACTCCTGAAAATGTCATTTTACTGTAAAAGTCACATTTAAACCGCTCACCATAGAGTAAACACCAAACCCTGGGGAGATGCTGCATGTTTACCCAGAGGGTTTGAGACTCTTCTGGGCCTTGCTCCATAACTAATAGTCACCATTGACTGTGGGCTGATGAGCCAACTCAAGCACTTTCACTTAAGCGACCCTGTCAGGTAGCTTTTACAGACGAGCAAAATTAGGCACAAAGAGATCAGGTCCCTTGTTTAGGGTCACTCAGGGAAGAGGTGGTACTGGGATTTGTGCCTCCTGTTTGACCCCAGAGCCTGGCTCTGAACCACCACAAGGTGTAAGAGACGGGCCATATATCTGGCTCTGAGCTTCCTGGTGGCCACAGCGAAGAAAGCAGCTTTGCCATCATGTCCATGAGATAAAAGCAAGCCAGCTGCCCAAGTGAAGTACAGCCTTCCCTGATATGCAGACCTGAAGATTTTTCTCCTGGAGCCTGGTAAAGAAGGCCCTGGAAAACACCCCTATGATAAACTGAATAGTAGTGAAATTAGTACAGTGTGATCTGCTGTAATGCTTGCTTTGAAAATGTGAATTTGTTCCAACAAGATTCATATCTTAGGAAACAATTTGAGCATAACACAAATTCTCTGTTTGCTTATGAATGATTTTGTCAGCAAGAACACTAGGTTAAATGCAGAAAACCACACCCAACCAAAGGGGGCCTCATAGGATACACAGAATGCACACACATGCAGGCTTCAGATATGCAGCCATTTCATCACGTGTTATAACTTCCTTCCCACCACTTCGCAATAACTCACAAGCCGCCACCCTTCAGACACCCACTGCCACAAGCAAATGTCAAGTCTTTCCCAAGGTCAAGTGCCGTATTTTTAGTAGTACATATTTATTTCTTAACCATTGAATGTGTGCAAAACTGTGCTTCCCTCCTCCGTAGGTTCCTCTCTGTTTCATGCATCACTGACAGAGCTTTTGAATGTCATACCACTCCTCCCATTTTCACCAAAGTCCTGTGGTTTCGAGTGCAAATTTTGCCTATTGTGGTGGTTTTTATGCACTCTTACGTCACATTATAGCAGAAATGACTGTACAGCTCTTTCCTGCCTTGCCCTTTGATCAAACCAGCGGCTTAACCAAGAGCCCCCTTCAGTGCTGTGAGCAGCCCTGCACGGGCAAAGGCTGTGTGGGAGTCTGATGTCGAAATCGCAGGCAGACGGGGCTGGGCGCTGCTCAGTACTTCACTCTCGCTCAAGGTCCCTGTGAGCAGAGGCACTGTATAGTTTCCTAGGGCTGCTGGGACAACTGACCATAAACCGGTGGCTTAAAACGAGAGAACTTAATTCTCTCACAGTTCTCAGCCCCGGAAGTTTGAAATCAAGGCGCTGGCAGGGCCGTTCTCTCTCCAGAAGCTCTAAGGAACAATCCTGCCCTGCCTCTTCCAGCTTCTAGGGGCTCCAGGTCTTCCTTGGCTTGTAGCTGCATCCCTCAGTCTTCGCCTCAATCAGGACATGGCCTTCTTAAAAGGACACCAGTCATTGAATTTAGGGCCCACCATAACCAAGTATGACTTCATCTTAAAATTACATCTGCAAAGACCCTATTTTCAAATAAGGTCACATTCTGAGGTTCAGGGCAGACATGAATTTTGGGGCAACACTGTTCAACCCTGTTCAGGCGCCACCTGGAAGAAAGATGATCATAATCTTCCCGGAAGCCCTTTCCACGCAAATCCTACAGCGAGGACTGCCAGAGCTGGGATCTGCATCCAGGCTGATGGGTTCTGAAGCCCAGGCTGGAACTCCTCCACCCAAGGGCAGGCAGGTCATACCCATTGGTGGGAAGATGCCCCAGAGTTTCCCCAAGGGTGAGGTGAAGGAGTAGGAGGCCAGAGCCATCAGGCCACGGAGATGTGGCATCCAGGAAAGGAAGAGCTGGGCCGGGGAAATCCAGAAAGCTCTCTGATGCCCACCGGGCTGCTGCACCACAGGCCAGCTTGACTCCCAGCTCTGTGGGTGGCCCAGGTCTGGACGGGGAAGGGCGGCTCTTCCCTTCCAACCCTCCTGTGGGGTCTGCAGGCTCCCGGGAAGGCTCCCACCCGCCCCAGCCCCAGCTAACAGAACTCAGCCCTCTTGTCTTCTTGCTCAGAGCCTGCGCTGCCGACACCCACTTTCTCTCGACATCCAGCGGCACCCCCACTTCCGAGGCCTGTTCAATCTCTCCACTCCAGTGCTGCTCTCGTGGCCACTCTTCACCCAGGAGCTCTGGGACAGCCTGAGCCAGCACAAAGCCCCCTACGGCTGGCAGGGCCTCTCCCGCCAAGGTAACCTGCAGCCGCTGCCTCTCACCCAGCCCTCTGGCCTCAGCTAGTCCCTTCCTCCCACTTTTGGCCCCGGTGCAGGCCAGGCCTCCCTGCCCTACAGCAGAGTGATGTGGGACCCCCGTACCCCTTTCCTCCCAGAAGGGCCTCAGGGCTCAACCCCCCAGCTGTGCGACTCCTGCCTTACCTCCCTGCCCCTGTGAGCACCACCGGTCAGTGAGGGGGGCTTGGCCGCCCTGGCAGAGAAGCTCTCACCATCCCGGGGCCTCCCTGGCGTGAAAGGTACCAGTGTCCAAAGGTGGCCGAGGACAGGGGCTGTGGGGCCCCTGATGGTTGCTGCTGTGGGAAACCAACCAGAGCCCCCTCCACTGGGTTAGATGGCCCCTCCACCCCGACCCCTGCATGCCTCAGACTACTTTCTTTTGGAATAGACAGTCTTGAGAGGACTAGTTATTCGAGTTCTTGAGGCCTTTCAGGGCCCAGCCACACCCCCTCCCCCACCATCCTCTTTTCAGTTCTCCTGGCTCACTGACATTTCATTCCCCACCCACCCTCCGTGCCTCCTGGGAGGGGCTGGTGTCAGGCCTCTGGTGAGGTGGGGTACCAGAAACAGTCTGGGAAGGCTCCAGATGACCCCACACAGCCCTCCTCATAGTGTCCCACCTTGCCCTGCACCCACAGCCATCACCTCCACCCTGAGACTTCTGAATGGCTCCGAGAGCACTGAGCTGTTCACTGGCTCCAGGGAGCCACGTCCCCACTGCATTCGCTGTGCCGTGGTGGGTAATGGAGGCATTCTGAATGGTTCCCGCCAGGGTCGGAACATCGATGCCCACGACTATGTGTTCAGGTATGTGCGGCAGGGCCCAGGGAGGAGGTGGGAGGGGAGCTGGGCAGAGAGCTGGTCTGGAGCCAGCCCCTGGGGAAGCATCTTCCGTGAAGGCTGCAGCCCAAGGCAGCAGTGGCCTCAGGCAGCTCGGCAGTTGTAATGGGCAGACAGGCATGGACGAATGCACATGCAAACAGACCCTGAAGACAGAGCGTGGGTGCCACATGCCAAGGGGACCCGGGAGGAAGGAGCTGCCAGAGCCAGTTGTGCCTATTTCACAGGGCATCCCCTGAGTTTGGAAGAGTGGGGATGGCACCTGTGCACTGGTGCTGCCATGGGCAGAGGGAGTGGTCCGTATAGAGGCATGGGGACAGGCGTGGCACAATCCTGGGGATGGAAGTACAGAGACGCAGCATGGTGTAACCACAAGAAGGCTGATGGGCCTCTGTTCGGACCAGACTCAATGGTGCTGTGATCAAAGGCTTCGAGGACGATGTGGGCACCAAGACCTCCTTCTACGGTTTCACTGTGAACACGATGAAGAACTCCCTCATCTCCTACTGGACGCTGGGCTTCACCTCTGTGCCACAAGGACAGGTGAGGCCTCTGATAGGCATGCCATTGTTGTGGACAGTTCGTGCCTTTCTTCCCAGAGCCCCTTCCATGGGGTGAGCCACAGGGTTCCCAAGCCCTGGTCCAGTGGATGGAGAGGTTGTGCCAGGATCTCGGACGCATGTGACAGAGCCATTGAGGAGGATGTGGGCAGGGACACCCTGTTGTTTCAGGCTTCACAGGACAAGTCTGGAGTGGAGCGTGAATGGCTAATATTAACTGAAAGCTGCTGGGTGCTGGGCAATTTACAGTGCCTCATCAGCCCTGGTTTTCTGCAGAGGAGACGACGGCTCAGTGCCCTTCATTCAGCAAACCAGCCAAGGGCCAGTGCTCAAGTCCAGACTCCCACCCCAGAGCTGTCCACAGGGAAGGGCATTTATAGAGTGCCTCCTCTGTTCCCAGCGTTGGACACGGTCATCACAGTAGCCCGTTTCCAGATGGCATCATGTCCAAGGCCACCACCCAGCTAGAATCATCAAAATCTAGGCCCTCTGCCCGCTAGCGTTGTTTCCATTGCCCCATGCTGCCCACCAGAATAATGATGTGTGCCCTCCTGAATCCCCACTGCAGCCCTGTGCAGGCAGCTGACATTCAAGAGACAGGGGAACATGCCCAGTCCCCGCTGGGGAGTGGGGGAGCCAGAACTTGAGCCCGTCTGCCGCCTCCAGGTCCTTTCAACTACACCCAGTTGCCCTAAGACCTCGCTTTCCCTCCAGCGTAGTCTGGGTGCCACATGCAGCGTTAGGGAGACCCCAGGATAAGAGGTTCTGTGGTGCTCCACAGGGCTACTTGGGTTTCTAGAAGCTTCCTCCACTGAGCAGGGAATGCAGGAGTGTCCTAGCCACAGTGACTGTGTGCCAGGGCCTCACGGTAGAACCTCCCTTAGCTCATGATAGGACAAAATGGGGCAGCTTTATTTCTGGGCTAGCCACAGCACCTGTGTGAGTTACCTATCACTGCATAACAAAATACCCCAAAACTTAGTAGCTTTCAATGACAAACATTTATTATCTTCCAGTCTCAATGGGTCAGGAAGTTGGGAGCAGCTTAGCAGAGTGATTTTGGCTCAGCGTCTCTCAGGTGGCTGCAGTCAGGATCGACAGGGGCTGTAGTCATCAGAAGGCTTGACTGGGGCCAGAGTCAAGATGCCTCCCTCACAGGCCCTTGCCATGTGGGCCACTCTGTAGGCTCCTCCAGCGTCCTCACAACACGGCGCCTAACTTCACCAAGAGCACGTGATCCCAGAGAGCAAGGACTAGCTGCAGTGCCTCTTACGACCACAGTCACACACTGTCACTTCCATTTTTTTCCTAATCATTAGAAAACTCTATTCTTTAGTCAGTATGTCCAGCCCATACTCAAGGGAATGGCAAGTAAGCGTCCCCTGTTGAAGGAAGGAGAATCAAAGAATTTGTGAATGAGTCTTGAAACCATCACACACACTAGCTGGGAATGGGAATACAGGCAGATACAGGAAATTCTCCCACCAGGACAGGTGGGAGGACTGGGTGGAAGGATGTCCATTCTGAGCAGGAGCTGGATGTAGTCTTGTTTCCCCCTGGGGCTCAGTGTCTCTGTCGCCCCCACAGGACCTGCACTATATCTTCATCCCCTCAGACATCCGTGACTATGTGATGCTGAGATCGGCCATTCTGGGTGTGCGTGTCCCGGAGGGCCCTGATAAAGGGGACAGGTGAGCAGCCAAGCAGGGGCAGGGCATGGTAATGCTGCGGTCATCTCTCCTTGCTCCCGGGGCCCACTGTTGGGTGGGGAAGGTGGAGGGCGGCAAGAAAACCCCCAAGAATTCAACAGAGCATTGGGGAATCATGCTCTTTTGTCCAACACCCAGGAAAGCCCAGGTAACTGCACTGGTCCCCAGGAATGCTCCTGAAGAGGTGGGCTGCAGGCTCACGGGGCCGCTTTTCTGAATGGAGCAGGCAGGCTCCTCAGCTTCGAGCTGCTGTCCCCACAACCAGCCTCGCCACCCAGCCAACAGCATTCACGGGGCCTGTCCACAGCGGGGCTGCTGTGCTGTTGAGGACGCTGGTTCTGGAAACTAAGAGCAAGAGCCAGAATCCATGCCCCTCGTGCTGGTCGGCACCCCCCCCCCCCCCGGGGCTGTGCCCGTGAAATGGGGAACGCAGGCAACATGGGCCCAGTGTTCTAGGAAGTGGGAACAAAGGATACTCTGTCTTTTCTCCCCCACCTTCTGGGCAGCAGGCCCATGTCCAGCTCTTTTGAACCACGTCCTGGCCTTATCTGAACCTTCTCCCCGTAGTGCTGACAATTTCTTGTCCCTGAGGCAGGTCCTTAGAAATCTATGCCACCCCTGTAGTCACGATGACCAGTTCTCCTATCTCAGTGCTCCTGGAACATCTTGCCCACCCCCTGAGAGAGCAGCTTCTGAGGTGGTCCTTAGGGATTAAGCCCTCAAAGGCCAGGCCAGGGTCCACTGGCCACCCTGTGCCCCACCCCCGCCTTGTGATTACCCAACAATTGCTCACAATGCTGCTGCTGGTCATGAGGGTGGGCTTTGTGACACTGGCGGAACTGGGCTCTTGGGGGGGCTGGCTCAGAGACATCGGGTGGACACAAGCCTCCCCAACACCAATGAGCTCCCCCTCCCATACCCCTAATCCGTCCCCTACCCAGTCCCCCTCCCAGTCCCGTTCCAACAATATCATCACCTCTTCCAACCAGCAGCCCTACTCTGGCTCCGGGGGCCCGGCCCCTTCCCCATCCCCCACCCGGGGGCCTTCCTCTCGGCCCCTCTCTCACCCTCCCACCCCAAATGCCTCACAGCCCTCTTCCCGGGCTTCCTCCCTGACCCCCAGCCCTCATACCCAACATGTGCCTCGAGGGTCTGCCCAAAACCCCACTCCGCCCACCTCCAAATCTCCCTCCCAATCTGGCTTGAAAACCCTCTCTAGAAACTCTTCCCAAACTCCTGCTCAGCCTATCGGCAGGTCCCCCTCCCAAAGCCCTGTCCCCTCGGCCTCCTACATCGGGCCGGTTCGGGGCATCCCGTCCTACATCGCCCCCTACGTGCCCCGCTTCCTGAAGGAGCCCCCCTTCTTCCAGCCCCCTACATCACCGCTTCCCCTAGGCCAGTGCTGCCCCTGCCCCTGCCCCTGCCCCTGCCCCTGCCCCGCCCGCAAGCGCCCTCCGCCCCCGGAGTCGCTCTACTTACCTCTGCTGCCGCCCCCTCCGGCCCACTACAGCAGCAGCTGCTCCTACCCAACTCCCCCCGCCCTGTTCACGCCGCCTTCCTCGCTCTCCTACAGCCCGCCCCCCGAGGTCCTGGTGAGCGGGAAGCCGCACGTGGTCCCCACCGTGCTGCCGGCCACCTTCTACACCCCCTTCTCCCGCTACTACGCCCAGCCCCGCCCCTACCGGCCCCTGCGCCGCCGCCGCCCCAGTGTCCTGCCCCTCCCCACGCCCCCCAACGTGCAGTACGACGGCATGGGCCGCTCTGTCCACTTCTTTCGTGGGTCCTAGGCCTTGGACCTACTTTGGACCAGAAGCCTCTGCCAGTAAATTCAAGCTACTACACCCAGACTTCATCAGCTACCTGACGGAGAGGTAGGTGGTGGGGGGTGCCGGGAAGAACAGCTGCCCTTCCCCTCTCTCCTCCACACCCACCCCCCAGCAGCGCAGGCCCTCCCTTAGGAGGATGTCTCCCTTAGGAGACCCGATGTCTCCCCGCACTGTAGCCCGCAGCCGAGCTGAGCTGTATCGAGTGCCACGTGCCAAGTAGGGGGCCAAGCACTTAATATCAGTTCGTTCACTACTTTAAGACCTCCACGGAGGCGGTGTTCCGTCAGGGCCAACAGGAAGTGGGCAGGAAACTCAGGAGCACTCAAGGTTTATTTACCAGGGATGTTTAGGAAAGCACAGGCTGTGGGGGGACCACAGGGGTTGAGCAGTAAGGGGGCCAGTAGAAGCAGTCTTGTCATCACCCTGAGGCCCCAACACAGCCAGCCCAAGGCGACCAGAGGGGAGGGGCCTGGGGAACAATCAGCCTGATCATCTCACTTGCCTCTCTCCCTCCTATCAGTAGGGTCAGTTGTCCCTGTCTAGAGACATTTTTGGTTGTCACTAGGCAAGTGTGAGTGTCACTAGTGGGCAGAGGCCAGGGATGCTGCTTAACAGCCCATAATGCAGACGATGACCCTGGTAATAAACAATTATCTGGCCCCAAATGTCAGTTCCTGCAGTTGAGAAACCCTGCTGGAGCCCATAGGAGCCAACATCCCAAGACAGAGAGCAGGTGGAGGAGGGGGCAAGTGGCTCTGGGGAGGGACACTGAAGACCGGGCACAGCTACTGCTCCCTTTGACAGAGGAAACAGGCTGAGAGGCTTGATTTGCCTGGCAAAGCTTAGATGTGAATCCAGGGCTGCGGTCCAGGCCTGTGATCACCATCCCGTGGCCTCACTTTTGGGCTGTGGTTGCATGTGCGCACATGTGCCTGCACACACTCACCATCTCACCAGTGACTCCAGTCACAGGACCTGCGCACTCTGTTCCTCGTACACGATTCCTGCTTGGCCAGTCTGGGGGTGGAGAGAAACTTAGGTCTCAGGCTCCATAGGCCACCTGTGCATTGTGGTTACTTAGTAGCCTGCAGTGAAGGCAGGGGGTCTCAGGGAGGAAAGGCGAGTTAGGCTGGGCTCAGGCTTCTAGAGAGCGGGAGGAAGCGGGGAGGCTCTTACCTGTGCTGCTTCCAGATGGGCCTATTCTTTCTCATCCCCACTCTGTTACTTAAGGTGGTGTTTCAACTGAAGATTTTTGCATTAAGCCCATTTGGTCTTTTCCCAAATACGGAGTGGACTGGTGTAGAAGGGCCAGAAGTTCTGGATGGTTTTCCAACCTGTTTTAATTTGCTAGTCGTAAAGCATACAGGCACAACCATCAAGCTAGCATGTGAGACCTAAACGTCTTGAGTTTGAATGCCTCTTTTTGCTTCCAGGTTTTTGAAATCAAAGTTGATTAACACAACTTTTGGAGACCTATATATGCCCAGTACTGGGGCCCTCATGCTGCTGACAGCTTTGCATACCTGTGACCAGGTAAGAGGTCTTCCCTTTCAGCAGCACACAGCAGTAGAGTACAGGTGTGAATGGAACCTAATTTGATCCATGATATCCCCTACATGAGGCCTGTCACCCCCAATGGGACTCTGGGCCTCTATCCTGCAGAGGAAAGGATCCCTCAGCCGCAGGAGTGACTTGGTCAAGGGAAGTGGTGTACACGTTATCCAGGGTCCTTTAGAGGACAGCTCCCGGGCCAGCCCCGCCTTCCCTCCCTCAGCCACCTGCCCCACCACTTCCTTCTTCCACTCCCTCTTCCCCAGAGCAGCCACTCTCTCTGGCATTGAAGGCACACATTATCAAATTGCCCTTGTGAAAGCAAAATCTTCTCAACAGAACTAGGTAGGGACACTCTTTTAGGAGGACATTCTAGAACTGCGGTGGGACAGCAATTTAGCCTCCCAGGCACAGAATCTTTAAAATTCCCATATGAGATGGTCCCAAAGGGAAGTTGCCTGCATGAGCCGCGTGGAGGCAGAGGTTGAGTAGCAGTTTCCAGGGAAAGGCAGGGACCCACGCTAAAGCCAGCACAAGAGCTGGGCCTACACCTTTTCTGTATTTTAAAGCAGGAATCTCTCGTCTGCGGTCACCACTAGAATGGGAAACAGACAGTAATAGGCTTTTGCCTCCATCTTCAGCTTAATGATCACCATGGCCCTAAAATCACAGACCTGAGTTCAAAACCTGGCCTGGCCACGAGCTTGTGACTGGGGACACGTTTGGTTACTTCCCTGAGCCTCTTTCCCCACTTGTAAGATGGGGATGACAGCCACCTAAGATTATTGTAAAGCTGGGGTGAGAAAATGTGTGCAAAGAGCACAGTGCTGGGTGTGGGTGTGAGCTAGAACTGCTGTGCATCTGCATCTTCACCACGCTCCCGAGGAGAGGGGCCCTGCCTTTCCAAACTCCTGTCACTTCCCACGAGTCTGTGTGCACGGAGCTGCTCAGTAAATGCTAACTCCATGACTGTTCTTGTCCAGGTTAGTGCCTATGGATTCATCACAAGGAACTACTGGAAATTTTCTGACCACTATTTCGAACGAATAAAGAAGCCACTGATATTCTATGCGAACCACGACCTGTCCCTGGAAGCCGCGCTGTGGCGGGACCTGCACAAGGCTGGCATCCTTTGGCTGTACCAGCGCTGACCCTGAAGCACCAGAGCCTTTGTTCTTACAGAGCTGTGGCCCTTGTCCCAAGTGGCCAAAGCCGCCTTCTTGTCTTTTCAGCTTTTGAGAGGGGCTCCAACTCCGCCCGGCCATCCCCTTCTTCCCTACAGAGGACATCAGGAGGTGGATTCGTGACTGTCACTGAAGCCCGTTCACTATGGGACACTCCATCTCATCCTTGGCTCATCCAAGAAAAGTCCCCTCTGGGTCTGAGATAGATGTCCCACCCTTGGTCAAGGAGAACTGGACTGCTCTGCTAGATTTGTTTGAAAACTTTGACACTCCCAAGATGACTGTGACGCTCACCAGCAAGGGACAGGCACACTTCAGACCTAAGCAGCTCAAAGGCAGCAGTGGTACTGAGCGACTTCAGGAAGTCAGGGCAGTGACTCGGGGCCTGTCGGTCAACCAGGGTCAAGCAGCAGTTCCAGGCAGACACACTCCCCAGCCAAAACCCTCCTCCTGGCATGTCCAGCCTCATACAAACTCCAAAGCAATTCAACTCAAGGACACGTCCTAAGAACCTTTCTGAGAACATGACCTACCTACTTCTGCCCCATGATAAAGTAGGAGCACACAAGGCAGAATGTAACTTGAAACTAGGTAATCACATAAATGATGGAGGGCCATTTTGTCTTGTGTGTGTGTGCTGGGGGGGGGGGGGGTGCTCCGTGCAGGGTGTTTAGCACGGAGATCACGCAGAAGTCACGGACGGACCATGGGAAGGTTCTGTTCTTTGATGGGGTCACCTGCACAGAAGGCAGCCTGCCTGAGGGAAGTCCTATGAGAGATGGATTACCACTTTGTCACCAAAAGGATGACATTATCAGGGATTGAACCCTCACTGGGTATTAAATATCGTGGCTTCAATAAATGTGAACTTAGTTGACAGGCAGTTTCATTTCAGACAGATACGGGCTTCTGTTGGAAGTATAAGGAAGTCTCAACCGACCAAGTTACCACCGGCCGGCCCTTAAGCAAGCCCAGGATTTCCTGTCCTGATGACTAGTGGCTTTTGACAATCTGATGGGTGGGGTGGGGATCTCTCTCCAAAGGGCTGGCTGGCAAGAGCCTTCCCAAGGCATCACCCATCACCGATGATCAATACACCAAGGCCCAGGACCTGGCCTCTGGTTCTGTGGTTTTGGAAGATGATCATATCAGCATGTTTAACAAGAGGGATGAACTGTCACCAGAATCAAAACACTGCTTTAGGAATTCAGAGATGTGATCAACAGAATGGAGACTTGGGCTTTAATGACTAAAGCAGCTACCTGAGGGAACCATGGCTTCCTGGGGAGCAGGGTTTGGTTTAGACGAGAGGGAAGGAGTGATGAGTTCAGTTACTGCAACAGGCCAAGGCCTCTCACCCACTTTACCCTAGCAACACCAAACTGTCCCTTGGTCTTGAGGAAAGCAGTGTCCCAAGTATGTTTCTCTGGATAGAATAATTGATCTAATTATTCTGTTGACATTTGAAAAATGGCAAATGTGGGAACATGGTACTGCCGATAGTCAGTCCACTCTGGTCTATCTTAGAGTGACAGTGAAGAAACCCAACTGTCTTGATAACCCAGCGTTGCCCAGACTTGGGACTCCTGACTCCCTTGTATCCATAATACTTTTTACTTTCCCCTATTCCCATCACAGCCTTAGTTATCAGAATCCATCAGACTTCAGAAGTGCTAAGGTTATGTTGTGGGTGGCAACCCATTAGAGGGGTATGAAATCAACTTGGTGCGAAACAAAATCGGATTGCATCCTGTGTAACTGTTAACCTCAATTTTTCTTATTCTGTGAAACTTTCATTTATATAAGAATGTGTAGGGGCCAGCCCTGTGGCCCAGTGGTTAAGTTCACGCGCTCCGCTTCAGCGGCCCAGCGTTTTGCCAGTTCGGATCCTGGGCGCAGACATGGCACCGCTCGTCAGGCCACACTGAGGCGGCATGTCACAACTAGAAGGATCCACAACTAAAAATATACAACAATGTATCAGGGGGCTTTGGGGAGAAGGAGGAAAAATAAAATCTTAAAAAAAAAAATGTGTTTACCGAGTCACAGAATAAAATACTGTTCTCACAAGTGGGTGTCTATCTGAAATCCACGATACCAGTGAGTCAATTTTTTTACAATTTTATTTGTGCTTCAAAATTTAAGCCTAAGACACAGTGACTTCACAGGAAATGAACTGAGAAATGTTTTTCCAGGCTGAGCACCTGTTTCCCCTCAGTCTCCCCCAACAGAGCATGTACATATTAATTACTTTCTATTTACAATCACTGATTCTCGCCAATACAGGAGTTGTACCCAGATCACCCAAACTGGAGTTCTGAGTATTGTTAGTTCTCCTCTAATTTCACTAACTACCCAAGATCTTCTGGGATAAGCTCACTGTCACTCGAATCCTTTGGCTACTTGTGAAGATGAAGTGCAAACAACCCTCTAAGTGATTCTCCTTTTGGGGGCTGATTTTACAGGTGTGAGCAATTAGCAGCAGAGGCTGTGCGATCCCGCCTGGCATCGCTGGGAGACAACCTGTAAAGCCAAAGGAGAGTCATTTGATCTAACAGCCAACCAAGTGACTCAAAACCGAAGTGTCAATCTAACGGACAGACTACCTTAGAGGAGAAAAAGGCCATCAGAGACACTGGTTCTAACCGACCGCTAGGCCTATGGTGTGCTGGAGGCACGACCAGTCGGCTCCAACACAGGCTGCTGAGGCTCCCAGCAGACCTGGCAGCACAGCTCCTCTTCAGGAGGCAGTGCTTGGGGGGAGTAGGGAGGAGTGTCTGGAAAGTGGCCAGGAGAGAACCACCATGGAGCACTGGGGACATTGATATTCAACCCCCCTCTGGATGTCACAATTTCAAAGTCAAACCTAAGATTTTCTCGAGTCCAGCAGAGCAGCCAAGTCTACTGAAGCCAACTCTGACCCAGGAAGGAGATCCCCCGCTTGCCGACACCTCCGTTCACCTGGTTTGACTTACAGGTTGTAAGCTGCTGTGGCCAGTTTCCAGGATCATTAAATCTGACCCCAAATACAGCTTCCATGGTGACCAAACACATGACCTTAAACATAAAGAGCCTGCACGTACCTCCCAATTTCAACAGAAAAGGCAACCTGTGCCCACTTCGAGACTGACACTTGAACGGGAACACAGCCAGACGCCCTCCCTGCCCGGCGCCACTTCGCTACTTTCTTGCTCGTATGCCAGCCGAGCCCTCTGCTGTCCAAGGAGCAGCCCCGTGACAGTCAGCCATTCAGACAGGAACTGAGCTAAGCTGAGAGGCCCGAGGCCCTGGTGTGAACAAAGCACCTGGAAACCAAGTAGCTCTGCTAGCGCCCTGGTGCCTCTTCTTTCCCGAATGTCAGCACACACACAGAGGCAAGAGGTCAGAAAGCCCTTCAGTTTTCTCACTGCCACAGCTGGCAAACATTCTACATTCCCGTTGGTTTCAGAGAGCACATTCATTTCCCTGAAATATGTGACAAGCACTCTTTCATTCCACAATAAGAGTATAAACTGAATCTGGGCCACTTGCCCGTTTCTGCCACCTCTTATAGCCTGTACCCTCAGAGCCATTAATCAAAGGGCTTAGAGCGTGACAGGGCAGCCACAGCACTGGCTTCCGAGTTGCAGATGGATGATGCACTCGACTGGGGTCTCAGCAGGGTATGAGCAATTCCCTTTGGAGTCCACTCAATTCGAGCCCTTATAAAGCCTGCACTTCTTTTAAGAGCAAAAGACAAACGCTTAAGCCTCAGAATAGATTGTCTTCCCTCAGTCGAGATCTTCAGACAGGGATAACTGAGCATCACAGGCTTGTGGGGCTTCTTAGGGACGTGTAAGATGGGAACAGAAAGCTTACAAACAACAGGAGGAATCCTTGCACCTGCTTCAGGCAAAGCAGCAGCTCAGTTCTGTCCCACACACCGCAGACACCTGGTAAAGACGACAAACCTGCGTTACAGTCTCCCTGCCACTGAGCACAACCCTCGTCCAGGGCAGCGGAAGCGAAAAGGACATCCCACCCAAGCCCACTCCAGGTCTCTCTATTACATGCACGAGCGAAGTCCCACTTCGGGCTCAGGGCAGCTGACACCACGCGGCTAGCTAGTGTCTCCTTCCAGAGGATCCTTTGGAGCCTCAGAAATCGTGGCTGAGACTGTCCCTGGCAAGGAGAAACTGAGAAAGAAAAACCTATTCAAGAAGATAGACACGCCTCTCTCTCAAATAGCTCGCTTCTAAATCAGGCCTCAATTTTCTATAAAGCAAACTTGGGAAACTGAGTCTCAGACATCCCAATTCCACACAGAAAGGCCTTTCTTTGCCTTCAGACAGGGATAACTCGACATCATCATGGACTCAGCTCCCACCAATCTGCCAGCCAACAGCACTGATAAAACTATTTTTTCCTTACCAGATTCTGCTTTCCTTCCGTCCTGAGAACTCTCCTTCGACCTTGTCTACTTTACTAGAATGCGCTTTCCCTCAAAGGCAAAAACTGTTCCTATCTAGTGCCTAGGTGTACCAGTATCCCAGACCCGACACTGACAGTGCCTGCCCTTTTAAAGACGAGGTCTGTCACGGTACAAAGCGGCTGACAGCTGAGTATGGAGCATACTAGCCTCTTTCTAGTGTTGGTAAAATGCCCAAGACAGTGCAAGCCACTGAAGGCCGGCTGCACAGAAGGTACCTGATGCCAAGGGGTAACGACATCACAGAAGGTCACTTCTCCTTCACTCACCTCTGTGTACAAAAGATCCTACAGAGCAAGCATGTGGCTTTCAGTTTTCTAAGAGAGGATTATAAATCTACCCTGAGAGATACCTAAAAATAGCCAGTACTATAATCTTGCTGTAATAAAAATCCCTGAGCTAAAAGTAGATCAGATCATCTACTCGTTCCCAAATGCTCGCTCCTGAACTGCTACACGATTCTCGGGCCCCACTTCAGAGTCCTTCTCATCCATGCCACAGGTGGGGTCCAGGACTGCATCTATTTTAAACTCTGCAGGTAGCTCTGATGTACAGCCAGGTTTGAAAGCACTAACTTCATTTATTTCACAAATGAAGAATAAGACTCTGGTGCCATGATCCGATAAGAGGCTGAGGCTAGAGCCCAGATCTCTCAAGTGAGTCTAAGAGGGTTTCAACCTCAGCTCTCCTGACATTTTGGGGGACAATTCTTTGACACAGGGGCTGTCTCATGCACTGCAGGATACTTAGCAGCCTCTACTCTCAGTTGAGAACCACTGGTCTATCTAACTAGCTGTTCAGTTATATATCAATAAAGCTGAAAAAAGTAACAATAATATTAATAATGCCCCCCCAAACAAATCAATTAGCCATATTTTTATGGCTCTTAAAAAAAGCAACTTACTTGTGTAACTCTGGGCAAGTGAACTCTAAGCCTCAGTTTATCCACTCAGCAGCAGAGTGGGGAAAATATCTACCTCACATAGTGTTGTGGCAAAAAATACTCTTTGTGAGACCACTTGGCAAGGAGCCTAGCAAAGAGTTCCGTACTAATTCCCTTCTCTGTGCTGTAACAATCCTGGAAGACCCTCACACCCTTGAAATCTTAACAGACCAATGCTTAGAGGGATCCCAACCTACGCACTTCTGTGAAAGAGCTAAAATCTCACCATCTGTAGAAACTTCATCACAAAGATCCTTACACCCAGCATCCTAAGATGATGGTTTTCCCGTGACTTTTTTCAAAGTCCACAGCCAACGCCTTTAATCTAAAAGAGAAATATGGATAACACAATTCATTCTAACAGAAACAATCTTAAGTATTCATTCTCAAGATTGGTATTTAAAAAGCTGAGCCTCAGCAAGTCAGAACTCCTCACAAAAGATGTCCCTTCAGACAGGGATAACTTTAAATCATCCTTGGCTCAAGCAGCAACAAACACCTCTAAATCCCAGCCAACCAAAACTCATTTTCCAGTCTCCCGTTCATCCCTGTATGCAGTGGCATCCATTTTGGTTTCAAACACTGACACCTAGCGGCGCCAATTACACTGGGACAGACCCTCCTCTTTTCAGGATTCTGGGTCGATTTCTTACCCTAACTGAACTTAGGGGTCAACACGTATTCACAGAATTTGAACCGTACTGAGAGGCCTTCACACTGCCTGGCTTTCCCATTGCCGGCGCCCACCCAGGTCCTGCCTGCTCCCATTCTTACTCATGCCGGGGCTCCATTCATTACTTTTAAGCTTGAACCTGCAGGTTTGCTTCTCATTGTCTCTGCAGATGCCAAAGAAAGGCCTGTGGGGAAAGAAAAAAGTGAGCATGTAAAACGACGGCTTTCCAAAGTCCACAATTCCATGACTGCTCTCTGTGAACTAAATAAAACTGCTGATCGGGGCCGTCCTCCGGGCACTCCAGGAGGAGTCAAGCACCCAGCCGTCGACACTGTCGATGTGAATTAAGAACCGCACCGTCAGCCTGCCCGTGGGCGGACCGGGGAGACACGCGTGGCTGTGCGGCGCACCGGGCGGCGCAAGTTGGAAGGACCGCTCTCCCCCGGGAGGGGCCCTCCGACGCCAAGGGTGGGCCTGGGCTCCCTCCCCTCAATCGGCAACACTCGCGCAGTTCACGAAGCCTTTTCTCACCCAGCATCTCAGCGAATCCCAACCACCCTATGAGGACGGAGACCGGCCTATCGTCACCGTTTCGCCTCTGGGGGGGAGGCCAAACGTACTAGCGCCGTTCAAGGAAGACCCCGTCCCTCCACCTCCGCAGCCTTGCCATCGCCAAAGGCCAGTGACAGCTCGCTGCGCATGGCCCAGACATAAGGCGCCATGACTTCCAGCCACGCGGCCGGCCTCGGAGAGAGAGCGAGGTTGCGCCTGCGCGCAAGTCTTCTCGGCGGTCTCGCCGGAACTCTCGCGATGATGAGAAAACGCTGATGGGAAATGTAGTCAAAACACCGGTGCTGGGGTCGGTCGCGTCCTCAGCTAGACTCTGGAGCCAGGGGTAAGATGGTGGCCGCCGCCAGGGACAGTAGCGAGCCTAGGGTAGGAACCCTAATCTGTGAAGAGCCACGGGCGTTAGAAAAGGAAGATGGACGGGCGCTGCAGCCAGTCATTTATCTACTGAGGGCACAGGTTGTTCCTGGCCGGGACTAGGGGCGCGCAGAAAGTTCGAGGGGTCCTCATGCGGGGAACGGATGAGAAAATCGAGGCCGAGCTGAATTTCGTTCTTAATTGCTCTGCGGATTTCATTTGGAGTAGTTGGTTGCGTTCGTGAAGAACGGGGGAGATTCCGGGGAGTTGTTCGAGGTCCCCCGCTCGGCTGCTTTTCAAGTTGGGGCGAGAGCGGTGAGGCCGGGGCGCGGCGGCAGAGGGCGCCCGAGAGCGCGGGCCGGCTCCGGACGCCCCGGCGGCTCGCAAGTCCCTGGAACCCGGGTGTCAGCCCCTCGCCGCAGGTCCCACCGGGTGGCTTTAATTCCCATGAGGAAAGAAGAAATTAAAGTATGAAAAGAACAGAGAATAATGTAATACCCACTGCTGCTTCTCACTGTTATTTTTCTGGCAACCACCCTGGCTTCATTTTTGAGCTGAATTTTGGGCAAAACAACAACTCGAGTCAGGGCCAGAGTTTACGTCTATTTGGAAATTGGTTTCAATTTGCAAGACCACGAAGCCTTTTCTGCATTACCCTCTCCCCACTCTCATCAGCCGGTGGCATTTCGTCTGGTTTGCATTATTCTGTATATGGTAATATGTTGCACGTGCCTCTTTTCGAGTTACCGCATTCCTTTGTTTGCCTCCCTTGAGTGTAAGCTCTTCAAGGCAGAAGTCTCTTGTAATTATTATTTTTCCTTTTTAATTTCCTCACAGTGCCTAGCTGTGTACTCTGCTGCCTCTGCTCACAGTAAGTACTCAAATAATCATTGACTCACTTAGCATGAAGTGTTAAGTTTCTCTATTTTATTTCATATAATTTTTATTTTGTATAATCTCGAAAGAAAATAATGGGTTCCCTGCCTGCAAACTAGGTGCCTTTCGTTCTGACTTGTCGAGGGAATCTCAAGTGTGGAATTTGCCGAAAGCTCCTTGTGAAGCTGGTAGGCGGGTGACCTGTTGCAGTAACGACAGCTCAGACCTCACTTAGTATGTGCCAGCACTGCTTGACGACCTTCCGTGTATTCATTCTTTTCCTCCCCGCCACTGCACAGTGAAGTGCACTATCGCTGTCCTCACTTTACACATGAGGAAATGGAAGCGTCGAGAGATTAGGTAACTTGCCCGAATTCACACAACTAGTAACTGGTGGAGCAGGGTTTGACCCCAGCCTGTAAAGTCCGTGCTTTTACCACTAAGTTGTCCTGCCCTGTATCTATATAACTCCCTGTGTATGTAAGGGCTTTGGGTTTGAGGGAGGCAGGAAGGGGCGGGAAGAGGGGTTTTGTGTGTTTGCAGGGGTGGTTAGGGATGAAGTTGTAGAAGGAATGAAAGAGCCCCTTTGTGGCAGGAAGAGTGAGGATAAGAGGCTACGAGAGCTGCTCCGTGAAGGACTGTGAGGCAGGGCCCCAGCAGGGCTCTCCTGGGTCCCAGACTAGGTTGCCACCCAGTATGCGGTGAGAGCCATTCTTCACAGCTCCAGAAGGGCCACAGTGCTGTAAGCCACAGTGTAGCTTTTACGCCTGCCTGGCACTTAGGGGAACAGCAGCAGGCTCACGGCGGATGGGGTGTCATGGGCTGCTGGGCAGTGGCCAAGAGGCCAGAGCAAAACGCAGTGGGAGGCCACGTGCCTGAGCACATGTCAGGTACACTGCTTAGGCAATCCAGAAATAACTGGGAGAGACTTCCAGGAATGCATCAGAATTCCTGAACGAGTAGGCAAGGGCTCAGAGCTGCTGGCACTGAAGTATAAATGTCGTTGTGATTTCATTTGCCCTCATTGCTGGTGAGGTCTAGGACATTTGAGTTTTATGTACGGTGGAATTATATTTATTGAATGGAAAGAGTGACACAGTCTAGTGCTAAGTGACGGAAGTAGATCACAAGCTGAACAGGGCAGGAGTCCCCTGCTGTCCAGGGACCTGGCTCTGAGTGCAAAGGGGAGATCCAGCCAGCTTTCCTGCTGTGTTCAGGTGGCCAGCTCCCTGGGTTCCGTTCATGACAGGGTCTAAGACATGGTATGGAAACCCACAGAACAGAAAACAGTCTTTGCAATATTGAAGTTCATTTCTTAACCTGGAAAGGACTCTTTAATTTTATTAGGAAGACCATGAAGGAGGGTAGGTATGTCCCAGGCAGTTGGCCGCTTACATCGGGAGCAGCTGCCCCAGGCCTTCACCGGAAGTTCATCCGACGGCCAGCACTGTTAGCTGCCAGGCTGCGGCTGTTCTTCCTCTGTCTTACACAGAGAGCACTGCTGGGCAGCTGTGCGCTTCAGGGGAGGCAAGCCCCTCCACAGCCCTAAGGGGCTAATCTTGGTTAGTCTGCACCAGACCCGTAAGAAAAATCTCTTCCCTTTGCCGGGAATTGTTCTAGGAAAAAGTCTGTGATGCAATTCTGCTAAGTTTGGGAAAGTTTTCTTGTTTTTAAAAACAACAGCCTCTCTTCTGGCTTTGGGACATCATGAAGATGCGATGCTTGAGACTGCTGCAGCCTTCTTGCATCTGTGAGGCTTGCTTCAAAGCAAGAGCCGAAGGTCTGCGATGGCAGAGCAGAAAGAAGAAAGAGCGAGTCCTTGATGATGCTTTTGAACCGAGGCCTAACCAGTCCTGAAGCTCCCCACCTTCAGACCTTTTGTTTTGATTGGAAACACATCTATTTTTACATTTTAATATTTCTGAATGTGGGATGCATCTTCTGAGCAATGGCATCTTAGTTTCAGTGCAATACAGAATGTGACATTTAAAAGAGAAATCTCCTTCCTGTTTAAGCTTTCTTAAGTTGAATGTTCTGTTAGAGTCAAAATCATCCTAAATGATATGATCGGTATTTCGCGAAGCTTTTTTTTCCATTACTAATAATTCCCTGGAAGAATGGGCCATGGCAAAATAAAGAAAATGAACTGATGTGTGCAGGTTACCCTTCTCAAAAAATAACAGCTAGTGTATATGAAATATTTACTCCTTTCCAGACACTTCTCTACACACCTCTTTTTTTAAACCACTTTATTGAGGTCTGCTTGACATACGAAAAGCTGTACATTTTTACTGTATAAAATGTGATGAGCCTAGGCCCCTTTTATGTGCTAACTCACTTGATTCTCACAAGAGCACTGTTACTATCCCCCGTCTTTCAGCCAAAGCGCAGAACAGGGAAAGCAATTAGCAAGTGGAAGCACTGAGATCTGAACTCAGACAACCCAGTCTCCAAACCTCTGGTCTTAACCACTGTGCTGGGTTTCCTGAAAAAATACACTATGACAGTGGAACGTGTTTGGCTTAATTTCAGTGATTTTAATTCATCCAGCTAGGAAGCCCATCATGAAAGCACAGAGGAGTTTTCTTCTGTGATTTCTCAGGACCATGAAAAAGTGCCACAAGTCCCATTTAGCAGAAATCAGGATCCTTGAATGTGGCTTTAATTCTCTCCAGGAGAAATATAACGATGAGTACCCTCTTTAATGAGAATAGACGCCCTTGGGGTTGCAGTGGCTTCTTTCCTGGGTTTACCAGTAGCGCACATTTCACTTGCCTGCTGTGCAGAGCTCTTGCCTCTCGTAAAATTATATTACTTAAAAATGGATTTTAAAAACATAAAAATAAGTGAACTGGAAGAATATGTAACATTCCATTGACCTCTTCTGCTGTCTGGACGCATCTCTGTTCTCAGAAGCCCCGCCTGCTCCCAACTGTTGCACACCTTTGCTCGTGTTGTTTGCTCTCTTCACCTTGAAATTCCCTTCCCCTCGTCCTCTCCTCTGCTCAGCAAATCCCAGCCCGCACTTCAGTCCCTTCTCTGCAAAGTCTAGCTGAGATGCCAGAACAGTCCCTGGACTTTCTTCAGTGTGCCTGTGGCAGGCCGGTTTAGCACCTGCCCTGCAACAAGGCCGGCTCTGCTGAGTGGAGCTGAGTAACCTCGGGCAGCGAATCTCTCTCTAAGCCTGATTTCCTTATCAGTAACCTGAGGGTGATCATGCATGCAAAGCCCTTAGCATGTGCCTGGCACAAGGGAAGCACTCAGTAAACGGGACTCTTGTTATTTCAGCATATAGTCATGCGCCGCATAATGACGTTTCAGTCAGCGTTGGGCGACATCTACAACTGCGGTCCCATAAGGTTAGTACCATACAGCCTAGGTGTGGAGTGGGCTACACCATCTAGGTTTGTGTAAGTGCACTCTGTGATGTCCGCACAACGATGAAATCGCCTAATGACGCATTCCTCAGAACATATTCCCGCCGTTACGCTACGCATGGCTGGCCTGGTAACGTCCACTGTTTTACACTTGTTTTCATGTCTGGCTTTTCCACTAGACTGTGAGCAAGACAAGAGTCAGGTCTTCATTCTTGCTGGTTTTTTACTCTTTAACTCATCTTTGTTGAGGTATAATTCACATACTGTAAAGTGAATCCAGGTAAGCTGTACAGTGCGGCAGTCAAAGAAACGCACATACCCACGCAACGACAACCCCAATCCTGATTTCAGAACATTTCCATCACCCCAAAAGCACCTTCACGCCCTTCCACAGACAGTCTCCACGTCCAGCCCTGGCCCCGGGCAACCAGTGGTCTGCTTTCCGTCTCTGTAGTTAGTTTTTTTTTTTTTTTTTTGAGTTAATGATAGGTTACAATCTGGTGAAATTTCAGTTGTACATTAATGTTTGTCACTCGTGTTGTAGGTGCACCACTTCACCCTTTCTGCCCAGCCCCCACCCCACCTTTCCCTTGGTAGCCACTAAACTGTTCTTAGTCCATAATTTTAAATTCCTCGTATGAGTGGTCTGTAGTTAGTTTTGTGTGTTCTGGAATTTCATATCCACAGATTCATACAGTAGGTGCGCTTTGGTGTCTGGCTTCCCTCCGTTACCATGCGGTGGCTTACATCAGGAGTTCATTTCTTCTTTATTGCTGAATATTAGTCCATCATATGAACAGACCACAGTGTGTCTGTCCTGCCACGTGTTGATGGAGCTTTGGGTGGTTTCTGGTTTGCAGCTATTATAATAAAGCTGCTGTGAACATTTTGGTGCAGACCTTTTCTTGGATGTAAGTTTTCATTTCTCTTGGATCACTTCATAGGAAACTACCAAACTCCTTTCCCATGTGGTTGTAACTCCTTCCATCCCCCCAGCCACGCGTTCCAGGGTTACGGTTGCTCCACATCCTCAACAACACCAGTATGGTCAGTCTTTAATTTTAACCATTCTGGTGGGTGTGTAGTCATATCTTGTTGTGGTTTTGATTTGCATTTCCCTAATGATTTATAACATTGAGTGTCTTTCTATGTGTTTATTGGCCATATGTATGCTTTTTGTGAAATAGCTATTAAAACCCTCCTTTTTTCTTATTGAGCTGTCTTCTTATTATTGAGGTGTAAAAGTTCTTTATATATTCTGGATCCAGGTCCTTTCACAGATATTTGCCTGGCAAATATTTTTTTCCTAGTCTTTCCAAGAATTTTGATAAAGTCAAATTTATCTGTCTTTCTTTTACAGTTAGTGCTTCCTGTATTCTGTTGATAGGACTTTTCTTTCTCCACTGAATCACTTTCCTTGTGTCTATTTCTGGATCCCTTTAATCTGTGTATATATCCTTAGGAACACCACACTGTCTGGAACTCTGATCTTGTCTCCTTACGTTAGTGAGGCCACCATGGTCTGCCTGGTGTCCCCTCCCCAGGACACAGGCAGGGGACTATCCGAGGCAGGCGTGGGGTCCCTGTCCTGGGTGCTGCCCATTGTCAAGTGTCTGTTTCTTAGATTTGCCCAGTTTTCTGGTCGTTTGTGGCAGGAAGTCTTAATTCATTTCTGTATCCACAGTACCCGGCACATGGGCACCCCATAAATGTTTGCTGAGTGGGCGAGTCTTTGTTAGCACCTCCAAACACAGTCCATTTTAGTCTCTTTTGATTGGGAGGATCTCGGGGGCCCGTGGAGGCCATCTGGTCCATCCCCTTCATTTTAGTAGACAGTTCTTTTCCTGAGGATGGTCATTAGTCCTTTATGTCCTCAGCACCAGCCCACCTGGGTTCAACACATGCTTATTAAATGGGGAAACGGAGGTCCAGAGAAGGGAAGGCCAGAGGAGCAGGCCACGGCTGAGCTGGCAGCACTGGGCTTCCTAGGCCGGATCTCACTGCTGTGCTGGCTGGCAGGGCAGGCACTGTCTCCCATCGCTGTATCGCTCCCAACACCTAATGCTGGATGGGCACATTGGAGGCTCCCAGCGCATGCCTGTTAAATGACCAAGTGAGTGAGTTAAATAATTTCTTTTAATGCTGAGTTCAGGTGGCTTCTGCATATGGTATCGTGTGTGTGTGTGTGTGTGTGTTCACATAGGGACAGGACTGGCCATTCCTACTCAGGTTCATAGGTCATAGTCGGCCAGTAAATCTTCCTTTTGTTTTAATTTTCTCAGCCACCCTCTAGACTTCATCCCCACTAGGGGGCATGGTATCCCACAGAGAGGGTCTGTAGTCCTTAGGTGCAAGGACTTGTTTCCCAGCTTAAGTCAGTGGGTCCCTCCTGAAGCCACCTCCTTGGTCCCCATGCCCTGTGCCCTCCACCTGCAAAAACAAACAAAGCCTTCCTCCTCAAGCTCTGGCATCTCCAGCTGGGCTGCTGGCTGCCATCCTCTCCTCTCCCTGGGGCTCTGTCCCTGGTTGAAGGAGGCAACAGAGTGGCAGTGGCAGTGGCTGTGAGTGATGACTTCACTGTGTGTCACCCCTGCCAGTGGCCACTGCTTCCTTCCTGAGGGGGATGACAGATCCTGGAGAGGCAGCTCTCTTCACTCCCCTCACCTGGCAGACAAGGACTAGCCTTTCGGGGCCCAGAGTCTGGTCTGCTCTTGAATGATGAGTTCCTGAAGAGAGCAGTGGAATAGCCCTGGCCCACCTGGCCCACCTGGCCCACCTGCAAGGGCAGTGCGGGTGGGGCCCAGCTCTCCTTCCTTGTGCTGCGGCAAACGGGTCACACCCGGGATCTCCTCACAGCCTGCGACTCCAGGCTGAGGTCCTCCTTGCCCCAACAGCTTCATGCGCTTAGGCCTTACGTTGCCCAGGCGCAGGTCCTGGCTTCACTACCAGCTGTGGGTGACCTTGAGCAGGTTCTGTGAACTTCACTTTCCGTGTTGGGTAAATGAGGATAACAACAGTTCCTGCCTCGTAAACCAGACAAGGCTTATAAATAAAGCGCATGGCACAGTGCCCAGCACATGATTGGTGTTTGAAACATGTTAGCCATTATTAATCATATTATCATTATATTAGTGTAAGCCACTTGGCCGTTCCCTTTCAAGGCTCCCAAGGAAGCGTGACTTTCCTCTAGCTCAAGGTCTTGAGCTTCTTCCTACCAGTGAGGCCCCTTCAGAGGGGCCCTGGGGGCCTGCGGGACCAGTGGGGTACCCTACTCTGGTGCCATCGTGCCTGCCTCAGATCAGGCACCATGCCCACCTCATCTTGGACCAGGGCCTCTGCTGTATGCCCTGGCCCAAGACCGCCCTGCCACACACACACCACACCATTTGGGATGGGCTGGTACTCCCCGCAGTCGCAGCTGCATCCTAAGGTGACGCAGGATAGTGGCAGCTGCTGCAGCTGCTACAGCTGCTTCCCTTGCCCCCCCCCCCCCCCCCCCGCCACGCCACCTCATTAGCTCTCTGGTCATGTTCCAATCTCCAGGAAAGACTGGCAGCTACCCTGAGTCTCAGCCCCAGAAGTAGCAGACAGCAGCACCCCCTGCTCCTGGCTGCTGCCCTTGGCCGCCCTGCAGCTCAGAGCAGCCTTCCCTGTCACTCAGGCTCCCACCAGCAGAGAGATTAGCATTCAGACGGAGGATGGAAAAGCATCGGGGCAGGCACCTCCTGTCTTCCTGAGGAGCTGAGATTCATTCGGGGACACAGAGCCAGTGAGGGGGCAGGTGTCCAGGCCATGACCCCCAGTGGAGCTTGGGGCAGGGGTCGGGCCAACAGAGGCAATGGTGGTGCCTTCTCGTACAGTCTTACTGGTGCTGGGTCTTACTAGGTGCCCCCACCTAGCAGTCCCTGCTCTGCTGTCCTCTAGTTTGTCTCAAACTGCCCATTGCCCACCTCGTGAGTATGTGGAAAGACCGAGCAGGAAGGGCCACGGGGTGAGGAAGCGAGGGCCTCTACTCATTGTTCTGAAATTACTAATTGTTCAGTAACAGTTCACAAACAGTCACAGCAGCTCGCATAGAGTGAACACTTAACTAAGCCTGCTAAGCACATTACACACATTACCTAATTTAACCTGTCTAGTAACTCTGTAAGATAGGTTTGCTGTTACCGCCATCTTATAGATGATCAAATTAAGGCACAGAGATGTTCAGTAACCTACCCAAGGCCACAGAGGTAGGAAGTGGTGGTGGAGTCAAAATTCCAATCCAGTGCTCTGGCTCTGGCCTCCCTGCTCTTAGACTCTTTATGGTTATTTCATAACAGCCAGCACCCTGGACCAGGACTGACCCAGCCTCAGCCTCAGCTCTGTCTCTCCAGTTGCCCTTAATCCCCTCCCTCCTATTATGGTCAGTCTCCCAAGCCCCTGAACTTTCCTGCTCCCGTTTTCAAACAGCAGCTTTTACCAAGGAAATGGGAAGGGAGGACTCAGCTTCACGGGGACATTGGGCCCGCCCCCGCCATGGGCTCCACGCCAGTCCCCGGGATGGGAGATAGTGGGCCGAGGAAGGGGCGCCTTGGTCCCAGGCAGCCTTCTGTAGAGGAGTTCTAGGCCGAGGGCGGCAACTTTCTGCAGCAGGAGCTGCAGATGCGCAGATTGTGCAGAGAGCCCTGGGTGGGGGAGCCCCGGGAATAAGCTGCGAGCGGGGGCTGTGTGTGTGGGGAAGGTGTAAACACAATCTGCTCCCACCAAAGCCAGCCTGCTCCCTGGGGAGAGAGCCCCTCCCTCCCAGCCCACATGGCACCCCAGCTGCCAGGGCCCAGGCACCTCCAAGCCCGGGCAGACACATCCCCCCGTTGCCAGCAGCCCCTTCCTCTCGCTTTCCCTCCCTTCACCCGGAACAGATCCTTGGAGGAGCCATGGTCTCCTGAGCAGGTTCTTAGAACAGTGCTGCAAAGGGGTGTCACTTTGTGGATGTGTGTCTGGGCTGTGAGCCAGCCCCGGTACAGCTCGGTGACCTTGGCCTGACAATTCCTCGGACCAGTGGAAGGAGACAGGCAACTTGGAAAAGGCAGAGAGCAGCGGCAAGGATGAAGTGACAGGAACATGGCAAATAGATTAGAGAATGAATGCAGATAGGATCGGGGGACACAGACTGGGGCTCAGGAACAGTGCCCTCTGGCCCCCAGCCTGTCAGTCCTGTCACCAGGAAGGCCCATGCCTCCCAGGAGACAGACAGGCTGACAGGAGTTGAGACAGGTGGTCACAAACTCATGGCCCGTGTCAAGTGGGCAGTGGGGCTTGGACGCGCTTCCAGCACAGAGCTCCTTCCCCTGGTGCGACCCTTCCTCTGCCTCCGCCCTGCCCTACTTAGCGAGGCTCCCACAGAACTGCCAGGCTCCTCGCAGGGTACAGCCTCCGCCCCCTGGCTTCAGAGTGGGTTCCCTCAATCTGCATCTCACCCTCCCCTCCTTCCCTCGGATGTGGAGTGGTGGCTGCGGGGCTGCTGTCTAGAGAACTCCTCCATGTCCTGCTTCCTGAAAGTCAGGGGCAGGGGCCAGCCAGGCACGGACCTGGCCACTGAGTGGGAAGAGGGAGCTGGATGGGATGGAGAGATGCACGTGCATGTGGGGGGCGGGGGGCTTTGGAAGATGAATGGCTGTGAGACAGTCGGAGCAGCTGCCTGCAGGGTCTGCGCCTGGATCTCAGGGAGCAGAAGCGGAAATCTGCTTTTATCTCTGCTCCAGATCGGGCAGGATTGTAAAGAGAGAGAACTGGCAGAGCAGCTGGGGGCAAAGAGGCTGCGCCGCTGTTACTGAGCAGTCAGCAGATTGACAAAAACAAGTGTCATGCTTTTTCCCTTCCCACATGCTACTGCCCATTTGGAACACACGCACGCGCGCACACACACACAGAAAACACAGAGGACAAGCTGTAGGTTGCTTCCATCCAGCCACAGGCAGACATGTCACAGATCCAACTGGCATTTCTTACTGATAATCTCAGCAGAGCAGCCAGTGACAGGGTGAGCTCTGGGGACCAGGGAGAGGCAAATGCCACAGGAAGTGAGTGCCACCACCACAGACTGACACCGCACTGCCCTGGACCACAAGCCAAGGTTTAACGGGATAGCTCCAGAGCTGCCACAACAGGTGGCCAGGCCAGTGAAACCCCTTCTGTCACCTGCAAACTTCCAGGTGGTTTCAGGCTAAGAACATGGGTTCTGCAGCCTCCATATGAGCCTGGGGTCCCCCACTTACCAGACGGGCGATGCCGGGCAAGTTAGTTAACCTCCCTCTGTGCTTCTCGTTTCTGAAATGTGCATAACATGTCCAGTGTCCGTGTATTACTGTGGCGAGGATTAGACTAGAGAATGAATGGGAGCCCTTCCTTAGTAAACACAAGCTCCCAGCTGCCCCTCGGTTCTGGAGTCTCCTCGCCCCTGTTTGTTCCTCCCCGTCTCCTGGGGTGCTGCGCTGGCCCAGAGTTAACCTGGTGCATCCCACCCAGTCCCTCTCTCTGGGGCTGCCTCAGATGAGCCTCAGGAACTCAGAGGATGGGAGCCTGTCCCAGAGCAATGAGCACCTCTGTCCCTCCTGCCTGCCCTGGCCAGGCCTTGCTGCAGGAGCCCGGCAGCCAGGGCCTGGGGAGAAGCAGGACCGGCAGGGGCTGAGGCGAGGAGCCTACCTTCTCGATTGCCTCTTTTTCCCATTCTCCCTCTTGCTCCTGCCTCTTCCACCACAGCATCCTTCTGGGGTAGGGGGCAAACCAGGACTTGAGCTGAAAAGAAAACCAGACCAGATCGGCACTTTCTCCCATGCCAAGGTGGGGGCTGCTGTTGCAGAGCGGATGTTGCAGAACACCACTTCTCCCTTGGAAGTTCTCTAGCACTGCCCTCAGTCCCCCAGCGTAACCACTGCCTTATCCCAAGTCTAGAAAATGCTCTAAAGATCACACGTGGTTCTCTGAAAACTAACCTTGCGCCCGCAGCCTGGAACAGAACAGGCTCAAGGTAGGGGCTCATGGAAGGAGTCCACCTCCCACTCCTCACCTCTGTCGATGATCACAGAGCTGAAGATGGCCTGCTCTGCTCCCCCGTGGCCAGGCCTTACATATCCTTCCTTCCTTGTCCCGAGCCTTGCCCTCTGCCCTCCCGGGCTCCCGGCCCTGCCCCGCTTGCCTCGCAGCTGATCCCGGTCCCTGGGCTGAGCTCGGCCTGCAGAGGTGAGGGCTTACTTCAGGGGCTCTTTCTCCCTAAACAGAGAAAGCACAGGAGACGGAGAACTGGAGAGGATGGCCTTCCCGTGTTTCCGGACTTCTTCCTCCACCCCGTGCCTAGCAGTTCACCCCACCGCAAGGGGCAGGAGCACCCAAGGAACCGTAAAGTTGGAATTTATGACTGTGGAGTTGGCGAGCAGACGTTTCACCCCTACCATCACCCTGGGCCCGCCCTCCATGGCAGCCACCATCAGCAGGAGGTGTTAAATGGTAAGCCAGTTTTTCTAGTTAACTGGGTTCCAAGGAGTTAATAGGCAACTGCTTCCTTCTGGCTGGGCCACACCAGGCCAGGCCTGGCCAGATGGTCCCAGATTTGGCCTTTCATTTCCCGACAGGAGGTCCAGGCCCATTTCACATAGAGGAGATGGACTGCCTGAAGTCAGGGACCTGTCAGTCCCACGTCAGCCACAAATTGCATGGATGACCTTGAGCAAGGAATTTACGTCTCCCTGCCCTGGCCGTTAACAAGAGATAGAAGCAGTTGTCCTCCCAACCCTTCAAGGCTATTGAGACTGGGGGTGAGTAAAGACGGGTCAAGTGTCAGATCCCAACGAGAGAAGAGCCAGCCTGCACTGAGTGGTCACTCTGTGCCCACTGCTTCACACACACTCAGTTAAACCTCACAAAACCCTCGCAACCACTCTCTTAGGAATCCCAGTTTCCACACAGGTAAAAAGTTACATAATTTGCCCCAAGTCTCTCAGTTAGTAAGAGGGGAGCCAGGATTTAAACTCTGGCTGCCCAAATCTAGATCCAAACTCAACAGTGAGGACCACTTGGCATTTGAGGGCCTCCTCTGTGGGAGGCCCAGGGATGGTCATTTAAATATGCCAGCCCATTGCACTAGTAGTAGTAATTAGGCACTTTTGTGACCATCTCAGCTAGCCTAGATGTGGAGGAAGGGCATGACAGAAATGCCTCTGTTCCCCCGCACACACCCAGGGCTTCCCCGTGGGACTTGTGACATTCAGAACCTGGGGGAATCCCTGGACTGAGAAATCCGGGGCAGAGACATAGAGAAATCCTCAGGTTCTCTCAGCCTGCCAGTCTCCACATAGCAAGGGGCACACATGGCAGGCAAGTGCCCCACCCTGAGAGATTCGTGGGGTGCACAGGATGCATGCATGCTGACTCAGCCTTCTGAGCCCTGCGGGCAGACACCCTCCTTCCAGGGGTCCGAGCCGAGTGCGCCACACTCTTTGTTTCACTAGGAACTACGCTCTTTGCTTCACTAGGAGCTAGAGAAGCAGCGCCGGGGAGCTGGTAGACACTCCTGCAGGGGAGAATGTCACTCTTCAGATAGAGCTTCGGCACTAGCTGGGTCCATAGGCATAAAGGAACACTTCAAACAGTACGTTCTTAATAAGCATTTGTTTATTTTTCAGTATTTGAGGGGGGCAAAGGTGCCTCTATCATCAAAGGACACTGGTCACCCAGGGAAAGAAAAGTCTTTAAGTTCCCAAAACTTCACCCCTCGTAAAGGCCACATGGCTTCCACCTAGGGAAGAGTTAACTTTCTGGCCACTGGAGACAGTGTCCTGCCCGCAGGGGCTGCCCAGCCAATGGCGCTCAGTGCCGATGATGTCATGCTTCTCCTGCGCCTCCTATTGGGGCCTGGACAGCGAATCCTGCTGGAGGCTCAGGCAGTGGAGCCGCTGAGGCTGGGCGGGGGCAGTGGGAGAGGGAGGGGGGAGGGAAGACGAGCAAGGCAACGCTGAGCTGCGTCTGCCTCATCCCTCTCTCCACTGCCCCTGAGCCTTCCTTCTGACAGAAGGGACCCTGGGGACCACCCTGCACTCAGACAAGCAAGGCAGAGCAGCTTTGGTCCAGAGAGGCTGGGGGCTCCCATTCCCAACTGAAGAATACATTCAGCATGCCCACCAGGCATACAGGGAACAGGGTAGCTGGGGCGAGGGCCAGCATACACCCCTGCTCATCACAGACAGGGTCAGGGGACAGCAGCACCTTCCTTGGCAGCACCCTCCCTCCTCCACCCCAGACTCCCCTCTTCCTTACCTGCCCGAGGACTGGAGGTCTGTTTCCGTGCTGCTGCCTGTAACTGCCCCATCCACTCCGCTGGGCTCTCTGTGGGAGGGAAGAACAGGCAGGAAGCGCTGTGGGCAGCGCTCAGACCCCAGACCTCTTCTCCCGCTTTTCTGCAAGATTTAGCCACACTGGGCTGTGGGACTGCAGGCTGCAGCCAGTGTCTTTAAAGAGCTCCAAGTTCCCCCTGCTCTGTGGGGGAGACCCTCAGGGATTTCTTGCAAATCCCTCCCAAGCCTCCCGGGAGGTCCAGGCAGCCCCTGGCCACCTTCAGCTCTGCTGTAGCCCAGCCCCGTGGTTCTCCCCGCACCCCAGCCCATGGCCTAGTCAGTTTCTCACGGTTGGACCCGGTTGGCGAATCGGCGGCGCCAGAGCATGGCCAAGGTGCTAAGCAGGAAGAGGGTGGTGCACATGGCTCAACCGCCCCATCCCCTCCCGGGCCGAGTCTGCAGAGGAGGCCAAAATGGCCCCGCCAGCTCTCCCAAGCCACCACTGTCTATCCTGAGGTTCCTGCTGGCGCTGGATTAGGAGGCTCAAGCTGATTAGTGGGGTCAGCAGACCTGACCTTGTGAAGACTGATTAACCTCACTGGGCCTGGGTTGTCCCCCTCTGTGGCAGGGTAAATCGACCTCAATCTATGCTGGATGTAGATACGACCAAGACCTGAGTCGCCCTCAGGGGGCTTAGAGTGTAGACAAATGCATTGGCAACTTAAACGGATGACCACAGTCGAGTGACTTAGGCAATTACCGGCACCTGTAGAGCACTCTGGGCATTGCAAGCATCAGGGGAAGCTTCAAAGAGGAGATGGGGGCACCTGAAATTGCAGGTGCTCGAGGAAGGACGGGCCGTCAGAGGACTGCCAGGGCTGCAGATGTGAAAACACAGGGCATGTTCCAGCAACTGGAAGTTGAGTGGCAGCAGAGCAATGATGTCACGGGAGGCATGGGGAGGGGAGGAGGACAGGGGAAGAATATTAGATAATGAAGCCAGAAAGACAGGGGAGGCCAGGGAGTGAAGGGCCAATTAAGTGGTTCAGGTCTGCACTCTGGACATTCCTCTCCAAACGTTTCTGATTCCATACCCTCTTCAGTAAAAGGCACTCATGAAATAGATATATGCATCCACTCACAAATTATGTATTATACTAATGTGCAAATACAGTCCTACACCATAGACATACGTAAACCTGGTAAAGGATGACAAAGTAAACAGAAATAAGATTTCTCCTACTTTCTTTCCACATCCCAGTGGACCTCTTGGGCACCCAATTTGAAGGCCACTGCCACTGGCTTTGGGAAGCTATCACAGGAGTTTTGTGAAGCAGCCCAGGATGGTGTGCTCAGTCTTGGCCTAGGCAGCAATGGCAGGGGGGACCAAAGTGAAGACGTGGGTCTGAGAGTGATGTAAGAAACTGAACCCTTGCACTCTCCTCCATCCCCGCTAAAGACCCCCAGGAGAAGGCATTTGGTTTTTCTTCCCTCAGCTGAGATGGAGGCAGTGTGAGAGGCCTCCTGCCCGGGATTCCAGTAAGGTACCTGAACCCCGAGCTCCAGGGAGGGCCTGCACTGGGGCTGCGCTGGGGCTCTCTACTTTGAAATATGATTTTTAAAATAAACACATAAACCAAAGCTGAAGAGGAGAGCCAACCTCTTGCAGTACTTAAGCAGTGGGACACAAAGTCTTGAGAAGGTCAGGGTCACCACGGAGTCTTAGAGAGAACTGGACGCACTCCACGCGTGCTGCTATGCGTTTCAGATGCTGCAGCCCTGGTCTGGCATCAGGCTTCGACTGGGAGTCAGAGGTGGCACCTGGCTTTCCCAGTACTGAGTAGCTGCTGGCAGAGTGGGGCCCCTGTGGCTCTCAGAGGTATAGTCCCCACCTCTGGTCCAACGGCACTCACACCTCCCTGAGCAGGGCCACTAGGACAAGAATTTGTCTCCTCCATCCACAGCACCCCTCCCTAATCCGGGCCTTGGTGATTGAGATGTCTCCAGCGGCCTGGGTCTCCCCAAGACTTCTTTACCTTCCCAGGTCCCCTTTGCCCTGCCCGGCTGCCTCCTTTGGACTTTTTCTCCACCAGGGCTGGAATTCGGGGCAGTGCTTGTTTTTTGCCGGCCTGTGTCGTTAATAAGCCCCCAGGGACTTCTTTCCGACGCCATGTGAGTGCACCGAGTTGCGGGGGGGGGGGGGGGGGTGCTGGCCGGAAGGAAAGCGGGGCTCAGGCCTCTGGCGCTCAAGTTCTGCTCCCCCCGTCCTCTCAGCGGTGGGTTCTAGTAAGGTACTGCAGCAGGCAACTCGAGCAGGGAGACGACCCCAGCCTTAAACCCTCCAGAGCCTGGGGTCCAGAACTCTGGGAGCGGCGCCGCGGCCCCCAGCGGCTGGCTGGGGGAGGCCTGGAGCGGGCGGGAGCTCCGTTCTCACCGCGGCGCCGCTGGAGGGGCTCGCGTCCGCCCCCTCGGGCGGGCGGCCACGCCGCAGCTGTCTGGGAGTGTTTGACTTTGAGTCAGTTCCCCGCCGCGTGAAGGGTGCACACACGCACCCGCCCCGGCACCGCCCGCAGCGTGAGCCGGGACACGGTGCCCCCAGACCCGCACGCGCCGGGGCGCACTCCTGTGCGGCGCGCGCCACCCCGCCCCGGGTGACTGCCCCCTCCTCCCGAGACCCCCCAGCACACCCGCCACACCTACACCCCAGCCCCGCCCGGCGGTCAAACTCCGCGGTGGCCTTGCGGGTGGGCGGGAGCCAGCCGCGTCCGTCCCCCCCCCCCCCCCCCCAGCCTTCACCTTGCCAGAATTGGCTCACGGACACGGGGTTGGGGGTTTGGAGCCGATTTATTTTTTTTTTACATTTTTCCAGCAGACCACATTCCCGCCCCCCGCTCGCGGTCCCCCGCCCCCCCGCACATATACCCTACACACACACACACACACACACACACACACACACACATACACACACCCGGCGCGCACAGACAGACACGCTCCCTCCCTCCGGCGCGCTCTACCCCTCGCTCGCCCGCCCGCCGCGCGCGCAGCCGGCCCCGGCTCCCCGCGCCCCGCCGCCACCGAGCGAAGCCGGGCTGGGCTTGGAGCTGCTCATGGAGAAAGTGCCGGGCGAGATGGAGATTGAGCGCAGGGAGCGGAGCGAGGAGCTGTCCGAGGCGGAGAGGAAGGCGGTGCAGGCTACGTGGGCCCGGCTCTATGCCAACTGCGAGGACGTGGGGGTGGCCATCCTGGTGAGGTAGGTGTCGCCCCGGCTTGGCCGGGCCCGGGGGAGGGAGGGCGGCAGCGGCTCCGGGCAGGGGCGGGCTCGGCCCGGGTCCGAGCTCCGGCGCCACCTCCCCAGCCGTGATTGGGGCCGGGCTGGCGGCGGCGCGGGCAGCGTGGGGCGCCTTAGGGTGGGTGAAACCCTAGCTGAGCCCTGCCTGGCTTTGGGCGCGGGGCTCACGAGGAACTATGAGCCAGACGCAGAAGGAAGGCACCTCCGTCCCCCGCCTCTCCCCGGCCTCAGAACTCCGTGCTCAGCCAGCCATGCCTTCCTCACCAGCGACCCCAGCCAAGCTGTCGTGGACACACATCTTACCAGCCCTTCACATGGGGGCAGAGGGGACTCCCCATTTCAGAGACAGAAACACTGAGGCTCAGCCAGGAAGGGGGACAAAGAGGAGCAGACCACTGTCTCCATCTCAACCCCTTTCCATAGTCAAAGCCCCTTCGAAGCACAGAGCAAAGGGCGAGAGAATGGAGCTCAGAAGGAGTAGATGCTGAGGTCCAGTTTCCCAGCTGGCTGCTTCCTGCCCCAGGTAGGTGGGCCAGCAGGCAGCTCAGGGCCAGACACAGGTGAGTGGAGAAGCAGACGGTCCCTAGGATACAATCCCTGCCCAGTTTGGTGGAGGGAAAGAGAGATGCTTCAGGAGACAGGGCCCCACCCTGAAACTCCACCTGGACAGGAAAGGCCATGTGTCATTCAGGCACCAGATGCCCCCAAGGGACACACACACAGAGGCAGTGTTGTGATTCACACCTCCACACTGGTACACATACACCGTTCCTGTGGTTAATGTTGATGTCCCGAAGCCCTACAAGCTAGTAACGGACTATAGCTACACATCGATGCTCTCTTCCCATGTGTGCTGGTCCCTGGGGGTGCGGGCAGAGAGGCCCCAGACCACACTCGCGCTCAACCCCCTGTCCTCGGCAGAGGCAAGCTGTCAAATCTAGGACAGAGCAGGGCAATCTTACTATTTGAAGACGGGTGAAACCTCGCTTGTGGAAAGGACAGTTGAAGTGCACGGCTGTCTCCCAGGCCTGGCCCCATCTCTGGCTCCTCTTTCTCCCCCATACTCTCTCCCTTCTACCAAGCTCCATAGTGAGACACCCTGATTCTAACTTAGAAACAGATTTTGGAGGAAAAAGAACAAGCAGCACTCTTGAGGAGTTTCAGGACGATTCCTGAGGAAGGGGCAGCTATTTTGGCAGCTCCCAGGCCCAGAAACACAGCCAGGGGTGACGGGGAAGCTAAGAGGGGATTTCAAATCCCACAGCCATCAGACGTTGGGAGACGCAGATCCGCACGAGCGAGCACCCACACAAGCTCCCGGTGGGTAGTGGAGTCACAGATGCGCCAGACTGCATCCCTCGAGTGCTGCTGTCAGCCGTGTGTTGGCACACACAGGTGTGCCAGGCCTCGGGATGCACCCAGGTGTGCATATAGGTCACCAAGAGGAAAGGAGGCAGAGTCCACAGGACCTGGGAGATTTTCTGTCCCAAACCCTGTCATTTGTCAATGAGGACATGTAGGAGATGTGTCCAAGATCTGGCTCCTGGGGCACCATCCAACCTCCCCAGGAATGGGGGATACAGAGGAAGGAACTGAACACTGAGGGCAGAGCTGTTTCTGGAGAGTCTGAGCTTTCAGCAGGTCTTCTTTCTCTCTCTGCTCCTCTCTAGTTCCCTATTCCTGACTCTTAGAGGGGGCTGGGTGTGGGCTGGGGGAGGCATCAGGCCTGAGATAGCAATTAGATCTGGCCTGCTGATAACCTCACACTTCACCTGACCGCACCTGTGTGTTAGCCTGAGCCCAGCCTGGCCCAGTGGGGGAGAACCCAGCCAGAGCCGGCTCAGCTCCTCCAGGCCAGCCCCAAGTCACACCAGCCTTCCTTTCCTGTTTCTCCTCTTCCTGTCCCAGGACCTGACCAGTTGGTGAGGGGAGCGTTAAATTGGGGGTAAGGGAAAGATAAGCTTCTCTGCAGTCCCAAAGGCCACTCCCCAGATCCTCTGCCCCTCAGTTTGGTTGCAACTCCCACCTATCTTCACACACACATCTACGAGGACAGGCCCCAGTGAGAGCCTGAGGCACAAGCCCTCTGACCCATCACTCTCACCTCCTCTCTCCCTACTGGGCTGAGGCCAGCCGCACCCGCACCCCCCATCCCCCACCCCCCATGGAGGAGTCAGCAGCCACGATGGTGGTGGTGGTGGTGGAGCTGCCCGTGGGTCTGAGCTAGACCCACACCTCCACTCCCTGCCGGGGAGGAGACCCAGAGGGAACACCCGTGCTCTAGGAAGGCTCCCCTCCCGGTTGTAACTCTGCTGCCTTCCCCCTCACACTCAGACAAGCCTATTTCAGGCTCTCCTGGAAGCCTGGATGCCTCTGGGAGCTGAGGAACTCCCAAGGCTGGCTGCTGAGGCTTCTCCCTGGCAGCACAGGCCTGGCTTGGGTGGGTCAGGAGTAAACACGAAGGGGCTGGGAGAGAAGCCAGGCGGGAGGAGCAGAGCGCATGGCCCCTAGACTCCCCCGGTCCAGGAGAGAGACTCCCTGGGTCTGTCATTCCTCAGGGCCATAACCTGGAGCTGGGTGTCCGGGCAGGAGACTGGCAGGAAGCCATCAAGTAAGGGTGGTCTGGGCTCCTTCCTGGCCCCACCGCCTACTTTGCTGGGCAACCTTGGGCATCAATTCCTAATCCAGAATGTGTAGACAAAAGCAGTGCCACCCTCAGGAGAGCGTTGCAGGGACTAATGAGATCATATAGTAAGTGCTCAGTAAGTGTTCCCTGTTCTTTCCTCATCAGTAAAATGGGTATAGTACCTGCTTAGTTTTGGCAATTAAATGAAGTAACAGGTGGACATGCTCTGCACATTGTAACGCACCAGGCAAATAGAAATCAGTATTTTTATTTCAGTGTAAAACCCCCGAAGTCTGAGATCCTCATTTAAGTCCGGATTGGGTTTTTCACATTTGTCCCTCATTACAGCGCTTCTCCACAAAACCCAGTGTATTTGCAGACTCCTCACCTCATTTATCCTCACCAGTATACCTGTGAAGCAGCGAGCGGGAGGGACTCCTCTCACATTTCTGCAGACAGGAGGCTGTGAAGTGGTTTGCCCAAGGTCACACTTGGCCTCCTAGTGGGGCCCTCCTGGGTCTCCACATGGACTGTGTCCTGGTCACTCCCCTGCCACAGCACCTTTGTCACCCAGACGGATGGCCTGGGCCAGATGCTCTTTCTGCATGTGTTCCAGCTCTCAGTTCTGAGACTCAACGCCTGGCCAAAGGGCTGTTTTGGCAAATTCTCAGCTCTCTCTGGTATCAGAAAGGGGGACACTCCAAAGGTGTGAAACAACCTGAAAAAGTAGGTCCCAGACATTCCACACATTTCCTGAGGCTTCAGTTCGTAAGTTTGATCGAGTCTGCGTGGACGTCCCGTGACATCCAGCCCCAGCTAGAAGAGGGAGTGCAGATGTCATCACATCATCCTGTAAACAGCAGGGCCCGGGGCCAGGCGATGGGGCAGAGGCTCCGTGAGACCTGGGCTTGGTTGGGTCCCACAACCCAGTCCAACAGGCAGAGAGGGAAGAAGCAGTAGATGGTGGCAGGGAACCCACGAATGGCCTGGAGGGGAAAGCAGTAGCCCTGGGCCAGCCTGGGTGCTCAAGGAGAGGCAAGGCTGTTATGGGCAAGAGCAAGGAAGGCCTTCCACCGGGAGGAAAGGACGGCTAGCATGCCCGAGGAATGTTTTACCAATGGTGAGTGAAGCTGTTGGCTGGAGCGAGATGGGTCACGTGTAGGGGGGAGTGTGGACATGATGGTGGAGAAGTGGGTGTGGGACAGTTTTAGAGGCCTGGACTGCCAGGGTAAGGAGTTTTGACTTTGATGGTAGACAATGGGGAGCCACTGAATGTTTTTGAGCACGAGAGTCACCTAATGAAAGTGATATTTGGGGGAATTAGACAGTTTCAGATAAACTGGAGAGGGGAGGAGGAGAGCTATAAAGACCTGAGTCTGTCCCAAGAAGTGCACAGGCTGGTCGGAGAGGTGAGATGTACTGGCCCGAAGTAATTACAGAACCACACCAGGCAGGTCCGATCAATCAGTATCTTTAATTAAATCAATCATTCTATAGTTGCTGCCGGCTGAGGAGGGAAGCAGGGTAGCGAAGAGGGAAGAGACTGAGCCTGGAAGAGAAGGACCAAGTCTCGTTTCTTCTCTAGGAGGCTGGGTGACCCTTACTTTGTTTCTAAAGAGAGCCCTAACTGTATCATAATAAAGGCCAGCCATTACTGACACCCCAGTGTCCATACCGTGCTGAGGACTCCACGTGCAGTTTCTCATTTCATCCTTGCAACAACCCACAGCAACTTACAACAAGATAGGAACGATGATGCGATTTCACGGATGAGGAAACTGAGGCTCAGAAAAGTTAAATAACTTGCCTAAGGTCACACCAGCCCGTGATTCCAGAACTGAAGCTCTTAGCCTCTCGGCTGTGACTGCAGCAGGCTTTGAAGGGTGTGTCAGGTTTGGAAAGGAGGCAAGAAGTACGGAAGGCAGAGGCCTGGAGACGAAGCTGCAAGCCTGAGCAAGCCTGGTGGATAGAAACGGCCGGGACCTGGGGAGGGGGCTGTGGGAAGCCAGCTCGGCCAGAGGGAGGGTCTGTGTTAAGGACAGCTACACACAGTGATGAAAACAATGATTGTGGTGTGGGTGGGGGTGTGGGTGGGACTGGGTCCTGCCTCTCCCACCCCCGAACCCCCACATTGTCCTGGCCACTTCAGGGTGGGGCCCAAGGCAGCCCCCTGCTTCAGCGTCCCCCACCTCCCTCCTGCCAGGTTCTTTGTGAACTTCCCGTCGGCCAAGCAGTACTTCAGCCAGTTCAAGCACATGGAAGAGCCCCTGGAAATGGAACGGAGCCCCCAGCTGCGGAAGCACGCCTGCCGGGTCATGGGGGCCCTCAACACTGTTGTGGAGAACCTGCACGACCCCGAGAAGGTGTCCTCTGTGCTCGCCCTCGTGGGCAAAGCCCATGCCCTCAAGCACAAGGTGGAGCCCGTGTACTTCAAGGTATGTCACCCGGTGGGTGCCGCCAGCCCACCGCCCACCCTGCTCCACCCCAGAGCCCCCCAGGGCCCACTCACTACAGCCACCTGCAGTCAGAAGAGACCACTGGGCCACCCAGCTTCTTCCCCTGGCGTGGCTGTGACAGGGACAGGCAGCAGGGTGGGGGGGCTGGGTCCAGGGCAGCTTTTGTCTTGAGGGCGTTTGGTTCCCAAAGCTGCTGGGCCGTTCTGTCATGAAGGGTCCCTTTGGCCAAACACCAGATAGAAGGGATGCAGGGGCTGCTGTTGGGGGCAGGCACCCAGGCATTTACTCCTCCTTCCTCCCTCTGCCCCCAGATCCTCTCTGGGGTTATTCTGGAGGTGATCGCTGAGGAATTTGCCGATGACTTCCCAGCTGAGACGCAGAGAGCCTGGGCCAAGCTCCGCAGCCTCATCTACAGCCACGTGACAGCTGCCTACAAGGAAGTGGGCTGGGTACAGCAGGTCCCCAACGCCACCATGTGAGGAGGGGTGAGGGTGGGCCGGGCAGCTCCCTGCCGTGTCCTCCCCTGTCCTGGTCTCCTATCTCTCCCGGGGCCCAGGGGCTGACTGCCAGGGCAGGAACACTTCCAGCAGGCTGGGTCTGGGGTCTGGCACCATAGGAAAAGACCCAGGGGCCCCACTCCCATCCACACAGAGCTGCGAGCCCTGGGACAGGGCCATCCCGTTCTCTAGAACAAGGGAGTGCTCAGAGCACCCCAAGACTGTGGCCGCCCCGGCAGAGAGGCGCCGAAGGTTGCTGGCGGGAAGGCTGGCTAATCGGGCCCAGAGGCAGCCCAGGCCAGCTCCGGCCACTTCCTCCCTGGGTATCAATCACATGGGGCTGTTTTTCATCTAATGCTGACCAGTGCTCCCTCCCACCTCTGCCTCAACAGGCTGGAGCCAGGAGCATCACAAGGACATGTGCACATGTGTGCACATGCACGAGCCCACCCGGGGTCTGCGGGGGCGTCACTCTCACGCACACCAGCAAGGGCGGTTACTTCTGGGCTGACCCCGGAGGCCGGGTTCCCAGTTCTGGAGTGAGGGCCCGGAAGATGGGCTCAAGGAGGGTGGCCAGCCTCAGTGACTCAGAGGACGAGGGGAGGGCTGGCCCCCAGACATGGCGGCTGGGAACACTCCGGCCTCCCTGGGCCCCCAAGGGGCGGCTGGCTCTGGGAGCTCAATGGAGGGGGGAGGCAGGGCTGGAGTAGGAAGGAGAGAAAGAAGCAGAGGCGGGAGTGGGAAGCAGGGGTCAGCCAGCAGCTCTGGACACGCGTTTGTAGAGAAACATTCCCAGCAGTTTCCCATGGAAAAGGCGGGTCTCCTTCCCGGGCTTGCAGCTGGCCCGCGGAGGCTGCCGACCGCCTGCCATAGGCCTTGCTTCATGCAGCTCTGCGGAGGAGGTCCCCTGAGGGCAGCCCTGGGAGGCCAGGCCTCCTGACCTTCCTGCCGCTGACCACACTGGGCCCGGCTTGCTCCTGCTCCCTTCCCCCGCATCGGCACCACCCCAGGAGAGCAGAGTCCCAGGAACTGCTGGCTGCAGCCAGGCAGCGACGCCAGATGTACGCAGCTGGGCCCTGACCTGCCCGGACCCCGGGGTGGATGGGAAGCAGGCAGGAGATTTTTACCTGCCCGAGGAGGCGCTGGCAGAGCCGGGATGGCTGCCGGAAGCAGCCAGAGGGGCCAGGGAGGGGTCAGTGGGGGGAAGGGGGCTTGCCCTCCCACGCCTCTCCCCAGGCAGGCTCTGCCGCCAAAGATGAGTTTGTTTACAGCCAGGAGACAAGACTTCCTGCTTCTAGAGAAAAGGGCTTTTTTACAGGGGCCTAGAGGGACTGGTGAGAGAGAGAGCTGGCCGGCACAAGCCCCAGTGAATCAGAAACACATGGACAACGTTTCCCGACACGAAGCCCCATCCCCTCCCCTCTCTTGCCCCAGCTGGACCCCTGGGACTTAAATCTCGCCAAACCCCAAACATTAGGAAACCGATGAAATCTTCTCCTCTGCTCATTTCTGCTCTTGTGGACTGAATGGAGATGGGCAACAGTGGGTAGGGACTGGCTGGGGCCCTGCTCCCACCGGGGCCTAGGCACCTGGCATTTGGGTTACCCCCCAGCTGTGACGTCGTGGGGATCGTCCCCTCATCCCTTTGCACTCTCTCCCACCCCCTGGTCCCCCTGAGGGCACGGTGTGGCCCCGAAGAAGGCATATCTCCCTAGGCCTGCAGACCCGACTTGCTGCCAAGGTCCAAATGGGCTCAGAGGGTGGAGAGGGTTACAGAGCAGAGTTCTGGAAGGTCTCCCTCCGACTTCTCTTATCAGGGGAGCAGTGGTGGGCCAGATGCCACTGTTTACTGAACTGTCTCTGCTTAGGGGGCTGTGTGTGTTTTTGTGGGTCAGGGAATTGGGAGGTTGGGGGCGCTGCATGTGCTGAGAATGCCTGTGGGTGGCCGGAAGGGGTACCCAGACAGGCCAACCAGAGTGCATGGGTCTCAGAATTAATAGAAAAAGAGCTCACATTTGTACGGCTTTTGGCAGTTTGTGAAACGCTTTCACATAGTTGATGTCATAGAATTCTCACAGAGGTAGGCGAGGCAGACATTATTCACATTTTAGAGAAAAAGATCTGGGGTTCAGAGGGGCCAAATAGCTTGCCTGAAGTCACACAGCAGGTTCCTAGCAGAAGGGGAATTGGAACTTGGTCTAGTGGGTTGCTTTCAACTGCTCTGCACCGGGTAGCTGGCAGAGAGGGTGCTGCCTTGCCGTTCCCTCCCCTTCTCCCCTCCCAGCCAGGATCCCGGGTCCCTCCGTGCCCCTTGTAACCTGTTACCTCCATCTCCATCTCATCCACAGCCCACCGCCCACGCTGCCCTCCTCAGGGCCATAGGACTCCCTCTCTCCTCCCCCCTCCCTGGCAGCACCTTGAGCAGAAGGCCGAGTTCTGAAGACCCTCCTTGACCCTCCATTTCTGGGTGCCAAGGAAGCTGGAGGAATCCCTGACTCGTCTTCCCAGGAAGAAGCTGCCTCTGCCGCTGCCACAGTCCCCCTGCAGCCGCCGGGAGGTGGCGCTGGCTGCCTGGATGCTGACCCCAGCTCGGCGGCAGGTGGCCTGCTGGGTGGGGGAACCTTCCTCCTTGAAGAGCCAGGCCCACTCTGCTTAGCTTTTCTACTCACGGTTAGGGACCTGGCTGAGCGGCTGGCAGGAATCGGGACAGGTCTGTGAGTCCGGAAGTAAAGCAGCCCCGTTTCTATCTGCCCGACCAGCATGCGGGTCTCCACACCACCTATCTAGAGTATCACACACACATCTACCGTATATACAGATATATTCTATATACAATCTATATATAAATACATATATATATATACACGTACATATCTATAATGTCTATCTGCAGGGCCCAGAGGCACCTGTGAAGCCTCAGTTCTGCCCATATGCGTGTGGGGAAGGGAGGGGTCCTGGTCATGCTTCTGGGCAGAGGACAGAATATTCTGGCAGAGATGGGGCTCCCATATCAGCACAGAGAGGATCCGGGCCTGTGGGCAGGGTTGGGGTGACCCAGCTTGCCAGCAAAGCCCAGCCCTTTCTCTCTGACCAGCTCTCCACATTCCTGCTTTCCACTTCCAGGCAAAAAGTGTTTGCCTCTCCCCACCTCTGCCCCCTCCAAAAGGATGTAGGTCCTTGACTTGCCCCAAAATGGGCAAGGGCAGACAGAGGGGGCCAGAAGTTCTGGACAGGATGACTGCGCTGAGGAGGGACCATGGTAAAGAGACCTCCAGTGCCAGCCCCATCTGCCTTGGCCACTAAGACAGCCCCTGTGGGAAGGGGGATCCAGGCTGCTCTTCAGCAGGGCAAAGATGACAGGACCAGATGCCTCCATCTCATCCTGGAGCTCTGGGGGCCCAGGGCCTTTCCTCACTTGCCCCTCCTGGCTGGCGGTTGGTCCTGTCCATACATCTGGGTCAGCGTTGCTGGGGACCCCTGTGTGTGCCCCTTGGTCACGTGTATCATCCTCAAGGATGTTTTGCTGCTGTGGCTACTGTGCCTGTGTCCCCTCCTGTACTGTCTCCGTGCAGCCATCCCGGTAACTGCCTGTCCTCCTTTTGTAGTTTCTGATGTTTGTAACCAGACCCAGCCGCTGTCATTAAACAGACTCATTCTTCCTGTTCTGTGTGTTTGGTCTTTTCCTGCCACCTGCCCCTCGCCTCTGTCTCCCCCTCTTTGTTCAGAGCTCAGGCCTTTTCCTGAAAGCCCTCTCCTGCAAGGGCCCCCTTCTGTTCCTGGGCCCCTCTGAGTTGGGGCTTACGACTGTGGTGGGCCTCGCCTGTTTAATCAGGAGCGCAGGGCTGGGAACTGGAAGCTGGGCCGGTGAGGCAGGAAGGGTGTCTGTGCTTGTTAAAAAAAGTCAGGGGCGGGGGCTGGCCCCGTGGCCGAGTGGTTAAGTTCGCGCGCTCCGCTGCAGGCGGCCCAGTGTTTCGTCGGTTCGAATCCTGGGCGCGGACATGGCACTGCTCGTCAGACCACGCTGAGGCAGCGTCCCACATGCCACAACTAGAGGAACCCACAACGAAGAATACACAACTATGTACCGGGGGGCTTTGGGGAGAAAAAGGAAAAAATAAAATCTTTAAAAAAAAAAAAAAGTCAGGGGGCTTTTAGTCTTTCGTTCTGGAAATCTCCTCCCTGGTGAGGATAGAATAAGTGAGGGGGGAGTCAAGGGAGAGATGTTCAAAAGGAAGGGCCCTGCTTGTCCAGTGATCTAGTGAGAGCCAAGGATGGGGCCTCGGCCTTGTAGACCTGGCACTGGGCGTCCACCACCTGGAGAGCTAAGTGCCGGCCTGCTACTCAAGTTATGTGTGGTGGGTCAGCCCCTGCGTGTTTGAGAAAGGAAGTATGCTCTTACCAGCCTCTATCCCCAACATCTTCCCTGAGCTCTCAGCTCCCAGACCCCGACTCCCAAGCCCTCTATCCTGCACCCTACAGCCTCAGGCCAGGTCTGCCCAGCCCCCACCCACGAGGGAGGCAAGAGTCAGCAGCATCAACTCCTGGAGGAAGGACCAGGAGGTCACCACCCACGATGGAGGCGAGAGTCAGCAGCATCAACTCCTGGAAGAAGGACCCGGAGGTCACCACCCCCAGGAGGTCACCGCCCCCTGGCTGCAGGAAAAGCAGGAAGCAGCCTCTGCCCCTTGGGAGGGCTCTCGGCTGCCTGGGAAGATTCAGCTGACACACAGGAAAAGTCTTGTCTCCCAGACCGTGAACTTGAATGCAGGCTGCGCGTTCATCTCCTGGGCCTGGCACAGCAAAGATGCTGGCTAGAAATCCAAAGAATAAATAAATACCACTCTTAGAAAGCAACCAGTACACGGGGCCAAGAGTAAGCTGTGCAAACTGAGACATAAGTGCAGAGTGGAGAGGACAGTACAGCCAGGGCCCTTCCAGGGGGCAGCGCTGCAAGATACAGTGCCAGGCTCTGGAGTCAGACTGTCTCCTAATACTGTGTGACCTTGGGCAAGTCACTCAGCCTTTCTGAGCCACGGTTGCCTCTAATTTAAAATAAGGTGAACATGAGGCCTGCCTTGCAAAGCAGATACCAGGAGGAGAAGGATGTATGCCACTATGCTGGGGATGTGGGAGTGCTCAGGACAGAGTGACCGTCAGGCCGCTGGAAGAGCGAATTGGGGGGGAGGCTGGACTGGGCCAAGATGAGCCGTGAGTCTTGAAAGAGAAGGGGCAGAGAAGGAAAGAGGAAGGGAGGTGAATGAACGAGGGCAGTCTCAGGAGGCAGAGGGCAAAGGAAAGGGAGGTGGAAGCAACCCGGGGGTCCTGCCAGGTCCTGGGCATCATGGCCTCTGGTGAGCTCAGGCCAAGCAGGAGCCAGAGTGGGTGGGGCTGTGGGGCCACAGGGACTGTGAGAAGAGAAGGGGCATCTGTGGTCGGGGGCAAGGGGTGGTCTCTGGGAAGAGAGACCCCCTCCCCATTTCCCTTCACTTGGCTTCAGAGTGGTGAACAAGCTTCTGAAGCAGGCAAAACTGGAATCGTTTTGGTATGCAGCCCTTGAGAAAGGTTCTCTCCACTCCCCTCCTAGAGAGAGGGCATTGGCAATCAGCGATTCACCCCGAACCTGGGCTAGCGAAGCTGCTTGAGGAGATGGGGGATGAGGTCCAACCAGAGGGGATGCTGGGCAGGGCTCAGGTGTCCTCCGTTGGGGGGCAGGCCAGGCGCAGGGGGCTACGGGGTAGGGAAGCAATGTCTGGGGTTTTGTTTTGTGCTCTACACTCAGGGATAGCCTTGTCACCGAAGAGCTGAGCAACTGGGTCAGCTCCCCGTGGCGTGCTCGCGCTGGGGTGTCAGCAACGGGGGTGCGGAGGCTGCGGGTCCTTCCCGGCCAGACGGCCCCGGCCGCGCAGCCCCACAGCGACCCCTGCTGGCCGTGGCGGGAACCGCACCCGGGGAGCCCGGGCCGCGGCGCGGGAGAAGGTACCTGCCTGCTCGGCTGCCTGGGGGCGACCTTCCTCCCTGGCTTCAAAGCGGGGAGCTCCCGTAACGCAGCCTGAGGCACAGGGGGACAGTGTGCGCCCCTTACATACTTACGAAAATATCCTCCCGTGTTTTGAGCCAAGGAGAAAAAAAATAAATGCTCTATTTTTAAAATGACTGTACATAAAGCCCCACATTTCCCAGGCTGTTGGCTCGCCTTTGTCAACAACTATAAACTCGATTTGGGACACCAGAGCCACGTGGAATCATTAAAACAAACAACAGCCTGTCTTTGTTTAAAATTTCGATTTTTTTTTTTGTTCATCATGGATATTTTTGTTTTAATACAGATTTTTTAAAATATTGTGTTTAAATATTATTTCTCTTGATTACCATCCCCCTTAAATTTTGTGCCCCAGCCAAGAGCCTCACCCACTTCACCCTATTCCAGGCTGTTTCCCAGTATATCCTGTTTGAGGGACCCCAGCGGAAAAACCCTCATTTTTGACCTCAAGGAAGTCCCCCAGCCACACCTACCAGGGCCGTGGGTTTCATTGTGGCTCATTTCATATCTTTGGTAAAAGAATTTATCTCACCAGTTTGGACTTGGGCAGTCCCTTAGGGTTGGCGACAGGAGCTCAGAAGCTTCTGGTGGCAGGAACAGAAGCCCACTGAGGCTCCCAAAGTGCAGGGGGCTGTATCGTCAAGTTCATGCACTGCATCGTCAAGTTCATGCTTGGAATACGTGAGTCAGGCCTCTGGGATCAGGAAGAACCACAGGGCCCAGGCTCGCTGGAAGGACCGGCCCCGGGCAGCCGCCCAGGAGCCTGGGAACTGGAGGGTGGACTAGGCGAGTGCGGCTCCAGGCCCGGTCATCTCCCGAGCCTCAGCCGCGAGGCTAGGCACCCCCCACCGCAGCGTGCACAGGCTCTGAGACTCCACTCCTCTCCGCCCAGCTTCTCAGCCTTCCACTTCTTCCCACCACTGAGTAACCAGTTCCCAAACTCCACACAGAGACGCTGTGTCATCCAGCCTTTCTCAGTGTCTGTGGGTGGACAAGGCTCTCATCTGAGGCCACCATACAAGCTACTGCTGCCCTGGGTGAGGTCCAATCAGCCATGGCCACATGGTACGGAACATGGCTACTGCTACAGTACTAGCACCAAGGGCCTAAAGGACAGAGACATCATCCCCAGATGACTTCCTGTCAGCTTCAACTTCTTGGTCTTAGGTGCTCTCTCCCACACTCGAAACCCCCGCCCCACAGCCCCCAGTCCTATGGGCGCAGCCCCCATATCTGACCTTTTCTTCAGCTGCCCTGTTGCTTCTGGCCTGACTCCGAAGCCGCCTCCCCACCTTCTCCAGTCCGTCCTTCACGTGGACGCCAGCTCAGTCTGCTGGGGACAAAAGTGGCCCTGTTCCTGTTCCAGAATCTCCAGTGGTTCCAGATTACCTCACAGAGACAGTCTGGGATCCTCAGCCATTGAGAGCCCACAGTCTGGCACCAACATACATCCCTCATCTTACTTGGCAAGTCCAAACTGTTAGTCATTCTCCATCACAGATCTGACTTTCTCCAGCTTCGGGCCTTTGCTCACTCGCCCCCACTCTGGAGCGGTCCTCTCCTCCCCACCCCAGCATCTCCACCTATTGAAATGGTACCCCCTCCTCCAGGCTGCTCCAAGCCTGTCCTTGCCAGAACCTTCCTGGAAGAGCCCTCTCTTTGTGCAACTGAGACTACCTCCCACCTGAGCACTGTGGTGTCCACACCATACACAACCTCTCTCTCCTCCCTGGGACAGGTTTGAGAGTTGACGTGACATCTTCGAAATCACAGCCAGGCGGCCGTGTGGACGGTGCGTGCGTAGATGGTGGATGCAGGAGGAGAGGACGGAGTCTTGAACGGGGGTGGGGGTGGGGGTAGTGGAGGTGGTGGGAGGTGATAGATCCGGGATTTATTTTTGAAGTAGGTCCAACACGATTTATTGGTGGATTCGACGTGGGGGGTGGAAGAGAGGACATCTGAGGGTGACTCCAAGGTTTCTGGTCTGCTTGGTTTGATGAGCGGAGTGGCCATTTTCTTGGGGGAAATAGCCTGGGAAGAACAGGTGTTGGCGGGAGGAAAAGCAAGAGCTCTGCTTTGTCCACGTGAGACACGGGGCATCCAGGAGGCAGCTGGATGCTGCAGCCTGAAGCGTGACAACACTGTCAGGGCTGGGACTTAAATTTGGGACTGGATGAGATCACTGGAGAGAGTGTGGGAAGAGAAGAGAGGCCAGGCCAGAGCCCTGGAGCGCTTGACCCTGAGGTCAGGGGTAAGAGAGGAGCCAGCGAGGGAGTGGGGTCAGGGGATGGGACAAAATCTAGAGCTGCCCAGAAGACTTTCCTGGTGGCCTGCCCAGCTGTGTCAGCACTGCTGCAGGGTCCAGAGCTGTGAGGACAGAGGCAAGGTGTGCCCAGCATGGCTGGAGGGGAGGGAAGCCTGATGGGGGGGCAGGGGGAGGGTGTGGAGGAGTGGATGGGGAGGGAGACAGGGACAGAGGAGATGGGGAACATGGAGTCAGGGGAGAGAGGGGCCAGCGCATTTGCGAAGGAGGCTGCGAGGGTGCACGAGGGGCAGGGGGCAGGATTGCAGGAGCGAAGTCCTCCAGAAGGAGAAGGAGGTGGCCTTAGAGGACCTGCTTGGGAAGGTGGGGAGGTGGCTGGGGAGACATTATGGGGGGTGGAGAGCACCAGGCTGACTCAGTGAAGTATGAGTCAAGGTCATTACCTGATTATCTGAGGAGCTGGTGGGTGGGGGTGCAGGGGGGTTGAGGAGAGAAGGGAGCTGAGAAGGTCTCAGCTGTGGAACTGGGCAGAATGATGAGGAAGGTGTGAGATTCCAGAGACGTGCACCAAGAACTTGAAGTGAGAGCAGCCAGCGCCCCCCTGGGGTAACTTTTGTCAAAGAAAAACTAGAGCTGGACGGTAGTTACAGTGGTCAAACCAGACTTTATTCAGGACTATTTCAACAGGAAAGAGACCAGAGTACAGAACCAGGCTCGACTCCAAACACAGTGTGGACAAGCGGGGATTTACAGCCAAGGAGCAGGGTAGGGGCAGTGGATGGAAAATTACTAAGAGGAAACACCAGGAGGGAGGCGGCTTCTGGCTAAACCCACCTGCCAGGATTCTTGCTGGAGGCAGCCCGGGGTGGGGGGGGATCAGACATCACCTGGGCTGGGGGCGGGGGAGGTTTGTGAAGGACGAGGAATCGGATGGGGGATTCTAGCTAAACCAACTGAGCAGGATTCTTGCTAAAACTGGACAATGCAGATGAACACGCAAGTCCGGAAGTCAGGCCTAGTGGGAAAGATCAGAGGATCCTTGTCCCTTTCTCCCCCGGGGCTCAGGGGAGGGTGGAGCAGGGTGTGCTGAAGGACTACACAGGGGCAGGCAGGCCGGCCTAGCCCTGGGGCCTCCGAATGAACCGTCATGTGGAACAGACACGCCCACTGCCCAGAGGGTCCCCAAGAGGCCACCCAGTCACACAGGGGCCTGAGGAGCCCACCCCTCAGTCCTGCTCTTCCAGCCTTTTCTGCAGCCGATGTGGGGCCTGTGCACCTGCGGTGGAGGGGGGGGCCGGGGAGGGGGGGCTGGGGGGGAGGGACCTCTCAGGGCAGGTGGCGAAGTGAGCCCTTGACCTTGTCTAAGTCCAAAGACAGAATGTGAAATACTGTTAATTGCTAAAAACAATAATTTTGTTACGTAAAAACAAAAATTCTTTAACTGCATTTCAGAAAATTTAGAAAAGAGCACCACCGGTCATCCATCACCCTCACCAATCTTCCAGATGTCTTTTGTATGCACTAAAACTTTTATAATGCTTTAAATTTTTAGACATAGTCTTAAAAATAGCATTCACAGGAGTTTTGCATGGGTACAAAAGCAATCTGTGATCTTTGCGGGGAATTTGGGGAAAAGGAAACACACAAAGAAGGAATAAAACTCACCTGCAATCCCTCCCACCAGACGCGGGCCGGCGGTGTTCGGTGCGGATGCTCAGCTGCCCGCCGCCTTCCCGGGGCGCACCCGGCACGTCCACGTCACTTTTGTACTAAGATGGGGTCGGATGGTCCGCCCCGGTTTTGTGCGATCCCTTTGCAGCGGGAAGCCTTCTGAAGTTTGCACAAGTAAGTCACTTATGTGACGCAGGGACAACAAGAGCCGTGGACTCCGAGAATGTGTGCCTGACACGCTCCCCGGGTGTTTGGCTGGCCCCTCTCCGCCCCATCAAGACCCTCCCACAGTTTCGCACAGTCACGCGCACACAGGGCCGGCACCATTGGGTCCAGAGCCCACCTCTCCAGCCTCACTTCCCTCGTGCCCCCTGCTATCTTGCTCCAGCCCCTCTTGCCCTTGCCTCCTTGCTGTTCCTTGCATGTTCCTGCCCCGGAGCTGCTGTTCCTGTTGCAGCTGCTGTTTCCTGTTCCCAGAATGCTCTTCCCCTGCATCATCTTGCAGCTTCCCCCCTCCCTTCGCTCAGGTCTCTGTGCAAATATCACCTCCTCAGAGAAGCCTTCCCTGACTACCTCTCCGACACAGCAGCCCCAGTCCCTCTCTCTTTGCCCTGGTTTGGTTCCTCTGGCTCTGACCTTGACCTGACCTTGCACTTTTGGATGTCTGCCTCCTTCATTAGCACATCTCCTTCAGGAGGACATGGACCTCACCTATGGCAGCTGGGACCAGGGTGAGGTGAGTGAATTTTGCCCTCAGGGGCAAAATTTCAGGGGGCGTTAAAAATCCCAGGAATCAAGAGAAATAATATTTGAATGCAATATTTAAAAAAATTGAAATTAATGCCCACAAAAACCATTATGGAAAAAATATCAAAATTTTAACTGAAGACAGGATCTGTTTTCCTTGCTCCTCTATCGTGAGTGTCCAGAGCCGTCTGGCCACAGCTGATGCTGGCAGATGTTCGCTGAAGGAGTTAAGGAGAGCAGGGGAGGGGGCAGACAGAGCTGGGTGGAGGCAAAAGACCAGAATGGAGGGGACAGAGGGACAGAGGGGCCCCCAGAGGGGCCCCTGCCCTGGGAAGTAGGGAGGTGAGAGGCCAGCGAGTCCCCTGGAACAGGGCAGAGACCAGAGGCAGTGAGTTGGGGTTCTGCTTTCAGGGGAGTGGGGAGCACTGATGAGGAAAGTCTGAGTTAGAGTAGATGCCGGTGGTGGTAGTTGTTGGGGAGAAATTTGAATTACTCACTGTGTTAGCTTCCTGTGGCTGCCATAACAAATTATCACAGAGCAAGTGGCTTAAAACAACGGAGATTTATTTCCTCACGGTTTGCAGGCCAGAAGTTTGAAATCAAGGTGTGAGCGGGGCTGCGCTCCCTGTGATGGCTCTTGGGCAGTATCCTTCCACCGTGGACTGGTTGTTTGTGTCCCCCCCAAATTCATATGTTGAAACCTGATCCTCAAGGTGACGGTATTCAGAGGTGGGGCCTTTGGGAGGTGATTAAGTCACGAGGGTGGAGCCCTCATGATGTGATTAGTGCCCTTGTAAAAGAGACCCCCCCAAGACCCCCCTCATCCTTCCGCCGTGGAAAGACACAGCAAGAAGATGCCTTCTATGACTCAGGGAGCAGGTCCTCACCAGACATGGAATCTGCCGGCATCTTCGTCTTGGACTTCCAGCCTCCAGGACTGTGAGAAATAAATGTGTGTTGCTTACAAGCTACCCAGTCTGTTGTATTTTTGTTATAGTAGGTCAAATGGACTAAGATACCTTTGTCCCTTCCAGCTTCTGGTGGCACCAGGCGTCCCTTGGCTTACGGCTGCATCATTCCAGTCTCTGCCTCCGTGGTCACATGGCTTCCCTGTGTCTGTCTCAAATCTCCCTCTGCCTTTCTCTTTTAAGGAGATGTCGTTGGATTTGGGGCCCATCCTAAATCTAGGATGACCTCATCTCGAAATCTTTAACTTAATTACATCTGCAAAGACCCTTTCCCAAATAAGCCCGCATTCACAGATCCCCAGTAGATGTGAATTTGGGGGTGTCCATTTCAGGCCACTACACCCATCGTGGGAGGAAGGAGCCGTGGAAGAGGCAGGGACCTGCCGTGACCGTGAGCCTAGGCCCTGCTCCTTCTTCTGTGAGCCCGACAGTCGCTGGGCCCTGCCCTGGAACTGTCCATCCCCAGGGAGGAAGAACACGGTAATGATCATGTGAACAGCAGGGTAATTTCAGCCAGGTGAGGACAGAGTCGCATGGGCCGGTGGGGGTGGGGGCGGTGTTCTTTTAGGTGGGCCTCATCTGTTCTCCATCAGCCCTCAGGACCCCGTTTTATAGCCCAAGAGCTGGGCTCAGTTAGCAACTCACCCGCAGTCACAAAGCAAAGCACGAACCCCAGGCTGACCCCGAAATCCGAGCCCCACCCCCCCCAACTCCCACCATTAGTGGAGAGAAGCAGACAGAGCAGAGAAGGAAGCCGTCATCCCTGGCCTGGACCCCTCGCCTGGCTTCCTCGCTGCCCTGCCGGCTTCCACAGTCGCCTCCTGCAGCCCGTCTCCACCAGCAGCCTAGCAGTGCCTCCTCCAAGCGTGCCAGCCCCAACTCAGGCCATCCAATGGCCTGCAGCTCCAGAGGCCCTGTAGAAGCAGCAGCTATCATGGGGGGTGTTAAGGAAGCCCGTAAGGAACCTGGGATCTGAGACCGAGGGGAGGGGCAGGAAGGCCTCTCAGAGCCTGAGGGAGAGAGCGCGTGTTCATAGATGTTGCCTCGTCCTCCGTTTTCTCCTGAACTGAGATCTGGGCCGCAGATGGGAGGGCAGGTGTTCGCAGCCTGGGAGGAGCAGTGGGACCCGGTCTGCGCCTCCACCTCTGCGGGAGGAGCGGACGGAGGCCGCCCTCTGGGGACGTGGAAAGGCCTTCGGGAGCCTCGAGAGAACACAGCTCCTGGGAACAGGCTGCTGTGTTTCTCAAGGGCAGAGGGTGGCCTCGTGGGCAGCCCCATTTCAGACTGGCATCAAGAGACCAGACTGGCTCCAGATCCCCCCTGAATGACTGTGCAACTGCGGGCAAGTCTCGCCCTCTGTTAGGCTCAGTCACCACAGCCTAAAGTGAGGGGCCAGATGACACCTGGCGCCCCGTTGGCTCTTTAATTTTTCCTTCTTCTGCTGAGCCCAGAGTCTCCCCTGGGAGTTATTTCGAGGAGCCCCAGGGAGCTGGAATCCTAGCGGTGACCAGCATTCCCCCAAGTGCAGCCGGGGTCAGGGCGCCAGGCCACGGCGGAGCAGGAGGGGGACGGACCAGGCCCCAGGAGGAAGAAGAACACAGGCCACGGATTTCTTTTTTTTTTCTTTCTTTACTATTTTTCTCTTTTTCAATTACGTAAGTATCCATTTATATATTCTCATTGTAAAACATTCCAGAAGTGTCTATGAATATAAAGTAAAATATGACAGACTCTCTCCAGGCTCCACCTGCCCCTGCAAGGTCTTGAGCAGGTGACTTGAGTTTTCGGGGCTGTCCGGAGGCAGAGGGGCGTCAGTGGCCGTGCAGGAAGCAGTGGCGAGTGCCTGGCTCGCAGCTCGCCCTCGACAGCGTTAGCCGTTTCTGTTGCTCACTAGCTCCCACTCTCGCTTCTTTCCCCAGAGGCAACCCACGAATGCGTATGTGTGTATCTTTCCAATCCTTTTTCTGCACAATTGTGTGTATGTGCACACACACCTTTATCTTAGGGAAATGGAATCATACTTTAGGTATTTCCTTTTCCTGCCCTCATGACCTAATCTCCTCCCAAAGATCCCACCTGCAAATACCACCACCTTGGGATGAGGTTTCAACATATGAATTTGGGGAACACAAAACATCCGGTCTACGGCAGAGATCTCTCCGGCTCCGTGGGCGGAGGCCTGCCACGTTCTTCAAAACTGCCGCTTGGTACTCAGTTGTGTGGATGTTTTTTAGGAAAAACTCATTGTTTTCCTCTGCTCACACTGCCAGCACTTCTGACGCCAGATGTGTGGGTTTTCACACCCAGCAATTCTGACACTAACTGCCTGGAGTTAGCGCAGACCCCACAGGTCAGTCCCACCCGACTGTCCCCCACTGCAGATGCCAGTTTCAAGTCATGGGTCCCCAAGTTATCTACAGCTTCTGTGCGACTTGGCTACAAATCGGAGTTTCCTGTGATCCCCTCCTTGGGTTCGATAATTTGCTAGAGCAGCTCATGGAACCCAGCAAAGCAGGTTACTTGCTGTTACCAATTTATTGCAGAGGATAATTTAAAGGATAGAAACAAACAGCCAGATGAAAAGATCTGTGCAGGAGCCCCTGTCCCCGTGGAGCTGGGGCGCATCACCCTCCCAGCACGTGACCGTGTTCACTTTGGAAGCTCTCCAAGCCCCGTACCTTGGGGAGTTGATGGAGCCTTCATCACATAGGCACGATTCACTCAATCTCCAGCCCCTCTCCTCTCCCCGGAGGATGCGGGATGGCGGTGGAAGTTCCAAGCTTCTAATCATGGCTTCGAATCATGACCAGCTGCCATCCAGGAGCCCACCCAGAGTCACCTCATTAGAACAAAAGACACTCCTGTCACTCAGGAAATTCCAAGGAATTTAGGAGCTCTGTGCCGGGAACCAGGCGACGAGACCGATTTATATATTTTTAAATTATTACAGGATGTGTATACTATTATTAAACCCATCCCTAATTGTTGAACGTTGCAGTGGTTTTGGATTTTTCACTCTTAAACATGCTGCAGCAAATGTCTTTGTCCGCATAAGTCCTAAAAGCGAATTGTTCAGTCAAAAGGTAGGAAAATTTTAAGTTTTGATAGAAGCTGCCAAATTGCCTTGAAAAAGGTTTTACCCATTTGTGCTCATAATGGTTTATGAGTGCCCTTTACCCATATCCTTGTCGATACTGAGTATTATTAATCTTTTTAATTTGTACTAATTTTACTGGGTAAAAATATCTCATCATTTTTAAAAATAATTCATAGATTTTACTATTTTTTTCTTTTTTAAAGATTGGCACCTCAGCTAACAACTGTTGCCAATCTTCTCCCCCCCCCCCTTTCTGCTTCTTCTCCCCCAACCCCTCCAGTACATAGTTGTATATCTTAGTTGTGGGTCCTTCTAGTTGCAGCATGTGGGACACTGTCTCAAGGGCCTGATGAGTGGTGCCATGTCTGTGCCCAGGATCCGAGCCGGTGAAACCCTGGGCCGCTGAAACGGAGCGTGTGAACTTAACCACTCGGCCACGGGGCTGGCCCCTAGGTTTTACTTTTTAGTACAGTTTTATATTTACAGAATAATGGAGCAGATAGTACATAGAGTTCCATATACCCACACCACCCCCAATTCCTGCCCCGTCCCTCTTACTAACATCTTGCATTAGTGTGGTGCATCTGTTACACTTAGTGAGCCAATATTGATACATTATTATTAACCAAAGTTCATAGTTCACATTAAGGCTCATCCTTTGTGTTGTATTTTTCTATGGTTTTGACAAATGCATAATGACATGTATCTGTTGTTACAGTTTCATACAGAATAGCTTCACCACCCTAAAAATCCTCTGTGCTCCATCTATTCATCCCTCCCTCCCCTAGCCACTGACAAGCACTGATCTTTTTACTGTTTCTGTAGATTTGCCTTTTCCAGAATGTCATATAGTTGGAATCATACAGTCTGTAGCCTTTTCAGACTGACTTCTTTCACTTAGCAATACGCATGTAAGGTTCGTCCATGTCTTTCTGTGTCTTGATGGTTCATTTCACTTTATTGCTGAATAATTTTTTTTTTTTTTTTTGGTGAGAAAGATTGGCCCTGAGCTAACATCTATTGCCAATCTTTCTCTTTTTACTTGAGGAAGATTCACCCTGAGCTAATATCCGTGCCAGTCTTCCTCTATTTTGTATGTGGGTCACTGCCACAGCATGGCTGACGAGTGGTGTAGGTCTGCACCCAGGATCCAAACCTGTGACCCTGGGCCACCAAAGTGGAGCGCACCAAACTTAACCACTAGGCCACAGGGCCGGCCTTGCTGAATAATATTCTAGCGTATGGATGGACCACAGTTTGTTTAGCCATTCACCTGTTAAAGAATTATCATAGTTTTTTTTTTTTTACAATTTTAGTATACATCTTTTAAAAAGTGAAATCATTTTTCTATATAGCCAAGGTCAAATTTTCACAGTTGATGAAATAAATAACAATTTCTTAGTATCATCTAACATTCATATTAAAATTTCACTAATTGTCTCAAGATATTTTTATGGCTAGTTTATCCAAACCAGGACTTTACATCGGGTGGCCGTGTCCCTTGGGTCTCCTTTTATCTAGCACAGCCCTTTTGTCATTGCATTGCTTGCTGTTGCAGAAAGCCCCCTGCTGGGGGCTGCTCACTTTGTCACCGTGTCTTGTATTTTGTGCCTCCAGCCCCTGAATCTCCTGTAAACTGGAAGTTAGAACTAGTCTGAAGTCAGTTCAAACGTTGCTGCCCCGAAATCACCACAGGGGAAGCTGTGTGCTTCTTGCTATGTGCATCCCACAGGGAGACACCGGGCGTCTGGTTGTCCCACAAGTGATGAAAGGCTGACCCCTGGGATAGGTGACGGCAGCCTGATCCTTCCACGTGGAAGCAGAAAGGAATCCTTGTGGTTTTGCTTTGTCACCAATGAATGTCTGCTTCCCCTTTCACATACACAGCAATCACCGCCTGACTCCATGGTGTAACACGATGGTTTTCTGATCTGGTTACTCCTACCACACCTATCAGCTGGGGGGTGGGCGGTCCCCAGGGTGGCCCCCAGCGAGCCCTGCCTCCTGGTATTTGTACCTGTATCAGTTTGCTAGGGCTGCTGTAACAGGGTACCACAAACTGGGTGACTGACACAACAGAGTTCTTGTCTCACAGTCCTGGAGATTAGAAGTCCAAGTTCAAGGTGTCACCAGGGACACACTCCCTCGGAAGGCACTCAGGAAGGGTCTGTTCCAGGCCTCTCTCCTGGTTCCTTGGCTTGTGGTAGCGTAACTCCAGTCTTCACACAGCATTCTCCCTGTGTGTGTCCAAATTTCCCTTTTTATAAGGACACAGTAATACTGGATTAGGGGTCCGCTCTACTCCACATGACCTCATCTTAACTACATTAATGATGTTAACCACATTAATTACCCTAATTACCTCTTCAATGACCCTATTTCCAAATAAAATCTCATTCTGAGGATTAGGACTTCAACATATGAACCTGGGGGAATGCAATTCACCCCCTAAGAATGCCCGTATGTAATCTCCGTCCCTGAGTGTGGGCTAGACCTGGTGGGGTTCTTTTTGGTTAAATTCACGTAAAATAAAATTAACTATTTTCTTCTTTTTTTTTTTTTTTTGAGGAAAATTAGCCCTGAGCTAACTACTGCCAATCCTCCTCTTTTTGCTGAGGAAGACTGGCCCTGAGGTAACATCCGTGCCCATCTTCCTCTACTTTATATGCGGGACGCCTGCCACAGCATGGCTTACCAAGTGGTGCCATGTCCGCACCTGGGATCCGAACTGGCGAACCCCAGGCCACTGAAGTGGAACGTGCGCACTTAACTGCTGTGCCACTGGTCCCGCCCCTAAATTAACCATTTGAAAGTGAACAATTCAGTGTTATTTAGCACATTCACCGTGTTGCGCAACCACCACCTACATCTAGTTCCAGAATATTTTCATCGCCCCAAAGGAAACCTCATACCCGTTAAGCAGTTTCTCCCCACGGCCCCCGGTGCCCAGCCCCTGGTAACCGCTAACTCTGCCTTCTGTCACTATTCTGGATACTTCATATAAGTGGAATCATGCAATATGTGGCCTTTTGTGCCTGGCTCCTTTCACTGAGCACACGAACCTAGTGACCCCCTCAGAAACTCAGCACAGCCACAGGGAAGCTACACAGACAGCTTCCATCTTGCTGGCCCTTTCTAGCTCTGTCACCTGCTCCTCTGATGGACGCCAGCTCAGGTGGAAAGTGGGAAGGGGCCCCGTGGAAAGGCCCCCCCGGCAGGGAAGTGAGGGAGGCGTCCGCCAGCGCTGGCTACATGATTTCCCGGAGCCAGTGCAAATGAAGATGTGGGCCCCCCCCCCCACCCCCCCGTTTAAAAGGCAGGAAAAAGGTGTCATTAAAGGGACCAAAATATAAACCTTTTTCTTTCTTCTGTGGTCTCCTTTGACTTGTCATGGTGTTTTTTATTTGCTATTTAATGTCATTTATTAATGTCATTTACTTTAAAATGAAATTTTAAATTATAGCATGAATTTTACTGTTCATCTGTATATTGCACAGTGCCAGTCTTCCAGTGTTGATAAGAGCACTGACTAAGCTCATGTGCAGAATCGTCAGACTGACACCATTGGGATCTCGTCGCCGGTACGTACATACGGACTGAGTGTCGTTCTTACCGGAACAGTGAAACACCGCACCAAACTAACTCAACCGTTTCTACTTCACTTCTGGATTCCACCCAGGCTCTGTATGGAAGCTGGCGGCTCCCTCAACGTGCTCACCTTGAATCTCACTGCACTCTCCCCCACACGGTGTGGGTCCCCAAGAACTCTGCACACGTGGGGCATCTCAAACGCTTTACGAGGATGGGGCTGCAAGGAATGGCGGTGGATGTGCATATGGCCGATCTCCTGTGCTCACGGGCACGCTCCACCCTCCCGTTGGACTTCACTTACAAAACACAAGTTCAAAGATGAAAGTACACAGCAGAGCATTAAATCTGGCACAGAGCTGTTCTGAGCACAGGGCCCCGTGCTACTGCACAGGTCACACGCCCATGAAGTCAGCCCTGCCTCTGGACAACAGCCAGCAAGGAAGTGAACCTGCTGATGAACTTGGAAGTGGATCCCCCCCAGCCGGGCCCTGAGATGCTCACTGGCCCAGCCAATACCTCCATTTTACAGACCCAGCTAAGCCATGCCCAGATTCCCGACCCACAGAAAGTGTGAGATAATAAAGTGTGTTGTTTTAAGCAGCCAAGTTTTGGGGTAATTTATTATGCAGCCATAAATAACTGATACAGCAGGCATTCTTCTATCAAGCAGAGCTTCCTTCCTCCAAATTAGGGCTATTTGGTTACTTTGAAATACAGTTTCTGCTGGAAAGGCAGGATAGATGCTGTGTCTTTCCCCTTACTCACCAATTTTCAAAGTAAGATATTGGTTTAATAAATGTCCCATTGGGGTCCCAAGAGTTTCTCTGGATTTCTCCTGTTTGAGTTTCTCAGGAACACATGACCTTTCATGATTTCGATGTATTTCAATCACCTACAATGCTTTTTCTTTTTGATGCTCAAATTGTTACAATTTGACCCCTGGGAGTCCCTTTCACTGGTCCCTATGTCCTTTTGACATGACCCCATTAATCTCTGAAGGCTTCCTTGCTTTCTGCCACAAACAAGATGTCCCAAGCTCCTCTCACACTTTCCCTGCCCCAGACCTGGAGCCGCCATTTTTCCAGGTGCCTCCTCCCCTCCCCTGTTCCTTCAGTGGTGGCTTCTTTATCGACACAGATCTGGATGCTAGGGGTCGTCATGGTTTTAATTTGCATTTCCCTAATTACTAGCTGAGTGTGGCATCTTTTCCTATATTCACTGACCATTTTCACTTATTCTTCTGTGAATGGTCTGTTCTTAGCCTTTATCCAATTTTCTCTTAGATTATTTTGTAATTTGAAAATTGATTTGTAGGACCTCTTTTTTAGTTTCTAGATATTGATACTTGATCAGCTACAGTCTTTGGAAATACTTTCTCCCCTTTGCTTGGCTTTTAACTTTATCTAGGGCACAGACAAACTTTTTATGGCACAGAGGTTTGCAGCTTTTATGTCGTCAAATCTGTCAATCTTTTCATTTATGGCTCTGGGTGGGGCTTCTAGGGAGGCTTCAAGGTTAGGAAAATTGCCTGACGTCACACATCAAACAGATAGTGGTGAGTTGGGTACACTGAGTGTTTGCCACCAGAGCCAGTGCCCTTTTCCCCAGGCCACGCTGCCCTCCCGGGTGGGGGCAGGGAAGGTGCAGCTGTGATCTGGGGTCTGCAGGATGCGCCCAGCTGGGATCCCAGCTGTGGGAGGTGACATGGGCTGCGGAATAACATTCAAAGTCCATTCCCAAAGGCCAGTCGGAATGACCAAGCCTTGGCGGAGACTAGAGTGACCCAGAGGAGGCTGATAAGTGTCGAGACTGGCACATATGAGAAGCAGGCTGCTGGGAGGGGGGCTGAGATTTCAAGGCCGCCACGGGGGAGCGGACGGAGGCAGGAGGAGAGAGAGCTGAAAATATCCCTGGGTCCCAGGAGTCTGACACATATGCCCCTGGACCCTGGATGCCCCAGCATTTCCCTTGGGTGGCAGGCAGCTCTCAGGGGACCTGGGGTGTCGCAGCACATGAGTGCCCGGATACAGGGTCACTGGTGCCCTTCCTAGGCGTGACGTCCTCAAAGGCAGGCAGGGTTTGGCGTCCTACGAACTCTGACAAGCCCTCTTAAGAGCAAGCCCATGGGTTTGACGTCGTTAACCTTCAGGCGGGACTGCAAGGTTTCTGGTGAGAAAGCAGGTAGAGGGAGCAAAGAGAAATCGTGGCTTCTCCAGGTCCCTCGGTGCAGTACCGCACATAGTCACTAGGTGGTGACCCTTCACCATCAATAGCAACAGCCGGCGCCCAACGAGACGCTGGTCCCCTTCTCTGGAAAACCCTTCAGCTTCACCTCACTCAAGCCCACTCTTCCTGACTTTGCCCCCCTGGAGCCAGTAGGTGAGGGGAGAGAAATCCGGAGCATAAATGGAGAGGACATCTGGGTGCTGTGTTGGCCAAATTCTGGAGGGAGAGGATGCCTTTCTCATGGGCCCCCTCCCCCATCCCTCTCACTTGGGCCCTTGCAGTAGTCTCTTCACTGGCCTCCCCAACTTCGCCCAAACCAGTCTGTCCTAAGCACAGCCAGAACAACCTTTCTGAAATTGGGTATGGTCCACCACGATGGCTGGAAAGAGCATGGGCCTTGGGTCCAGCACCTACCTCTGCTCTCCACCAGCTGTGTGGCTTTGGGCACAGCCATAAACCTCTCTGAACCTTGACAAGAAAGTCAGCACCCCTTCGTTCAATAGGACTTCATTACGTCATCTAAAACTTTTTAAATCTCAGCTAAGAAAGAGACTTCTACTATTTTACTCCCCTGGACAAACACAGGGACATCCTTCAAAGATATATCATCAGAGCCTTACTGACTTTGCTAACTTAGGACTTCAGGGTCCCATTGCCCTTTTCTACCAGGGGTGTTCTCGATCTGAGTGTCATGAGAGGGTCTCAGGATTACTCAGGCATGAAAGAAACCTGTTGTTCTCACGTGTTGGGGAGCTGGCCAGTGGTTGCTCCCCCTCCTGCCTTTCTGCAAAGCACTGCTTACAAAGGACAAAGTCTTCTCATTTTAAAACTAGAGTGTGTGGTCTTCATTCCACAACAGCCTGTTTCCTCATCTGTAAAACCTCTCTTGCCTACCTTGCAGGATTGCTCTCAAGATTAAAAATGTAATCACGTCTGAGAAAGCCCTTTCCAAACAGTTTACGCAACTGTAAACTATTAGGGTGCAATTTCCTGGTTCTCCCCATTGCTTACAGGACAAAAGAAAAACACGTTATCCTGATCCATCAGAGCCTCCAGCACACGCCCACCCGCCTTCCCAGGCCTGTGGCCCACCCTCCTCCTGACATCCTGTGATGAGGCCGAACCAGGGCCCCAGCAGTTTCCCTCCCACAGCAGGCGTGTCCGTGCTCCCCGTGTCTTCCTTCTCGTTCGTTCTACTGTTCTTCATCCCTACGTGTCAAGATCCTCCCTATACCATTAGGCCCACTGAAAAAAAGTTTAGACTGTGTTTTTCAGTAAGTTATGAAAGTAATACATGCACATGGTATGAGAAGAAAAGCAAGCCCCTGTCTCCCTCGTTTCCCCTCTCGGCCCCCACGCAAGGTTACTCCACAAACCCTCTTCCAGAAAGTTTTTGCAGTTCTACCAGCATATATGTGTACGTTCCCTTTAAATGTAGGTAAATAGAATTATCCTAAACTTGCACCTTGCTCTTTTTCACTTAATGTCTCTTGTATTCCATATCAACACCGAGAGTGCTGCCTCCCTGGTTTAACAGCCCCGTGACATCACCACAAATTATACCCTGGTCTATTTGACACCCTGCCCCTCCGGCTGGACAGGTGCCGTTGTTGCAGCCGAGGCTGTGATAAGCTCTCTGCACGTACGCCACCGGGCAGTGGGCCACGTTTCTACGGGACAAATGCCCGGCGTCAGCCACCACCACAAATCCCTCCCCTTCTGCAGGCTCCAGGGCTGACGACGCAGCTCAGGTGTTGGAGTCCGCCGGAGTCTAACATCAGAGTGTGGCTGCATTCCAACCCCAGCTGCTCGCCTTGGTTTTCTCATCCCTACGACGGGGAATGACCCAGAATGGCTGCCCTTCTCCTTCCTGTTATCGTGCCTTGAGCACTTCCAGTCCCCTCGAGAGTGAGGCTCTTTGCAGGAGGCCCTGGTCTCCTTCCTCTCTGCGCCCTGCAGCACCCCGGGATAGGAGGGAGCATGATAAATGGCCCCTGCATGTGCTACTGAGGAGCAATGCTCCTGCTTTGGCCCACCTCTATGTCCCAGGGGGAAGAGGCCTTTCTCCAGATAATCCCTAGCAATCGGGAGCCCCTCCCCCCTTTCCATTTCTTAACCTCCCACTCCATCCAGGACAGTGACAAACACCACGCACGGGGTGGGGGCTCAGGAGCTCCAAGAAGGGCCAGGGTCTTGACCCAGCATGAGACCAACACTACTGCCTGATTCTGGTCCCCCCGGGTCCAGACCCCTCTCCCCTCCAACCAGGCCTGAGTCTCTCCTCAAACTTGCTCCTCCAGGCGGTCCAGGCCTTTGAGAGGGGAAAGGATCAGGTGACAAGAGCCAGCGAGGGCTGAGAAAGGGGCATGGTTTTGTTCATCTAGTCCGAAGGGGCCGGCTAGGCCAGGTCCTCGGGCTCCCGAGGAGGGAGAAGAGTCCACTTGGGCAGCCAGACCTGGACCGGGAGGGCAGAAGGACAGAGTGGCCTGGGCGCCAGCAAGCGTCAGCCTGCGCCCCGCACCCACCTAGAGGGATGGAGGGAAGGAGGGATGGAGTTGGGCCGGTCCTGTCGATGCCTCTGGGAGGAGGGAGGTTCAGGAATTTTGGCCCTAGCCCGCAGGGCAGATGTGTAAGGGTCCCTGCACCGAGGTGCCTGGAGACCAGGAGAGACTGATGCCCGCCCCCACCCCCAGGGAGCAAGCAGCAGGGCTAGGGAAGGAGCTGAGGTCGGGGAGATCAATCAAAGCTGAGCTCCTCTGGGCCAAGGGAGAGTAGAGATTGCCTCAAAGCTGATGAGACATTGGGGTCCTCGTGTGCTGATAATAACAATAACAGCTGCTAGCAGTTTAGAGCGTGTGCGCCATGTCCGGCCAAGGGGCTTCTTACAAGAGGCAGGGTCTGTTTTTGCCCCCATTTTACAGAGGAGGAAGCCAAGGCCCAGTGAGGTTGAAGGGTTTGTCCAAGGGGGCACAGGTGGTAAGTGGTAGGGCAAGGATCTGAACTCAGGTGGTCCGGCTCCAGAGCCCCCACCACCTGAAAACAACCGGATTAGCTTGCATTTCACTGCGTCCCCACCATCAATCACCTGAGAAGGCCAGACAGGCCTTACTGCTTTGCAAATTAAGACCAGGCTCCAAGGGGCTAAGGCCTGGGCGGAGGCCGCCCTCTCCCTGAGCCTGACTGCAGTCGAATCTTCAGATGCTGAGCGCTTTCCTCTGCACCGGCTGCAGGCGGCTGTGTGTGAGCCAAGGTTCTGCACCATCAGGAAAGCTCTGTGTCGTCGGACCAGAGGCAACATGGGTTTTTACTGTGTCTGCTGTAAAGGAGACTCTTATGACTCCTCCAGACACCCCCGCCGCCCACTCAGGCACACACCGCTGGCGTCTCCCAGTGGCAAACACCCCTCACGCTTTTGTCCTCGATGCCAGCTCTGGGCTCAGTGCCGGGGGCGGGTGGGGGCGGAGGAAGTTGAGCAAGACCCGGCCTCAGCCTCGGAGGGAGCCTTCGCCCCAGAAGGATGCGGAGGAGGACGCGCTCCCTGTGATGGAGAGCAAAGTGGTAGCGGCCGAGATCAGAGAAAGCTTCCTGGAGGCAGCAGCAGCAGCAGCACTTGGAGTAGCTGATGCTCCAAATGTGTTTCTAGGAAAGGATGAGGGCTGAAAGGGAACAAGGCCATTGGGCCTGAGGATGAGGGCGCGGGAGGGAGGGGAATGGGAGGCGGCTGTTATTGGAGTGTTTTTTCCTGGGAGGTGACGTGATGATGGCAGTTCAGACCTGGATTATGTGCTTTGTCCGGGGAGGAGAGAGGAAGCCGCGAGGGAGAGGCCGGTGCCCGGAAGAGACCAGCTCCGGCGGAAAACAGGGCTCTGCACAGGCTGGGACCCCCACGGGGCGGAGCGCGCACCGGCGGGCACGAGCCCCGGGAGCCGCCGGGGGGACGCCCCGCCCCGAGGCCGGCCGGCCCCGCCCCCAGGCCCGCCTGGTCCCTCCCCGGCCGGACCGGCCCCGCCCCGCCGCCCGCGCGCAGGTAGGGAAGAGGCGGAGCGCCGGGGCCCCGCCCCCAGGAGCCACCGCCCAGCCGCTGGCCGGCGCCGCTCGCAGCTGCGTCCGGGGGACGTGGGCCCGCAGGGAGGTGAGCGCCGGGCGACGGGCGGGGCCGGGTCGCGGCGGCCGGGCTGTGGCGCCGGAGGGGTCCGCAGGGTCGCGCCCGAGCTGGCCCTGGGGCGGCGGTGCGCGGCCCGCGAGGGTGCCCGCCCAGCGGAGCGCTCGGGCCCCACGTGGGCCGAGCAGGAGGCAAGAGGCCGGGGCTGGACTGGGACAGGGCCGCAGAACCGGGTCTGCTGGCCCCTGGGGCTGAGCTTGGACTGGACGCCTAGCGGGTCCCCGGGCCACGGGTCTCCAGATGTAAGGGCACGACGATTGGGCAGAAGTTTAAAGCCCCGGGAGGAAGAGAGGGGACCGCCCCGGGGCAGCACCGCGCAGTCCCGCCTTCGTCCCAGAAGCGCCTGGAATTCAGACCCTCCCCTCCACTCCTCTTTCTCCCGGGTGAGCAGCACCCAAGTTTGTGCGTTCAGCCTCGCCGAGGTGGAAACAGGTGCGGGAGGGTGAGCTCACACAGCCGGGCTGGACCGGAGCTCGCAAATTGGACCCGGCAGTCCTGACCCCGGATTGAGAGGCTTGGGCAGGTTGCCCGCTCTGTTCCTCCAGGGCATTGGGTTAGGTTAGAGAGGGATTGTCCCTGGGGTACACCCCCATCGTAGGGCAGAGCGGCAGCCCAGGTCTCAGCCCCTGCCTAAGTGGGTGAGAGACTAAGGGAGAAGGCTATAGGATCGGAGCTCCGCAGGGAGCAGGTCTGGAGAGGGGAAGGCTTGAGGGATTGACTCCACACTGGCTGTTTCCCAGATGGCTAGGTGTAGGACCCCCGTGTGTGTGACGTTTGCTGGTAAAATAATGAGCCCAGCATCTGTGTTAAGTTTCTTTCGCTCTCTGTGGGTAGGGCTGAGGGAGGAGTGGAAAGTGAAGCTTGTTTGAGAGCAGTGGCTCTCAACCAGGGGAGTGATTCGTGTGCCAGGGGATATTTGGCAATATCTGGAGACATTTTGGTTGTCCCAGCTCAGGGGAAGGGGAGTGAGTGTTGCTGCTGTTGGCCTCTAGTGGGTAGAGACCAGGGATGCTGCTATGCATAAGACAGTCCCACGAAAAGAATTATCCAGTGCTGTGCTGAAGTTAAGTACAGACACAGCACCTGGGCCATGAAGTTACTTCTCATTGACTTTTCCTCTCTGCCTCAGTTTCCCCTGGGGTTAGAGGAGGAAGTTGGAATAAACCTAAATGACATAAGAGGTAAGGAGGTGTGAGGGCAGTTACTCCCCCAGCAAGAGGCCTGCTTCTTCACTGCTCAAAACATGAACCCTGCAGGAAGCAGGAATGGGTACCGTGGGGCAGGGGCTGAGACAGAGGGACTGGGAACAGGGGCCCTCTCACAGCTGAGTCCTGGAGTACTTCACCCCCAGGGCAGCCTCCCACAGAGGCTCAAATATCCCCCTGGGATGAGGAAGGAGGGAGCTCGCTTCTCATAGATTTTCCCAAAACTGGATTGCTTGGGTGGCCATGGATGCCTGGTGCTATGTGACCTGCTGGAATTTTCCCTTCTTTTTTTTTTCCCCAAAGATTGGCCCTGAGCTAACATCTGTTGCCAATCTTTTTTTTTCCCCTCTTCTCCCCAAAGCCCCCCAGTACATAGTTGCGTATTCTAGCTGTAGGTCCTTCTGGCTTTATTATGTGGGACGCTGCCTCAGCATGGCTTGACGAGCGGTGCCATGTCCATGCCCAGGATCCGAACTGGCGAAACCCTGGGCTGCCGAAACAGAGTGCGTGAACTTAACCACTCGGCCACGGGACCAGCCCCTGGAATTTTCCCTTCTAAACTCACACCTAACTCTTCCAGTTATTAACACCGGGAAAATAACATCCAAAAAATAACAGGGCTCCTAATTCCTCGTAACTCCCCGATCTTCTTCCCTCCTGCAGTAAAAAGTTCCACTGTGGCTGTGGGGACGTTGGGTTAGATGAGAGGCCCAGGGTGGGCCCAGATGCTGGGAGGGCAAGGCACCTGCTGCTCATAGTATTGGCTGAGCAACAGTGAGAGATGGAGGACGTCAGAGCCACAGGCCAGGGGGACCCCCACTAGGGATGACTGAATTGTTTGAAATGGGCTCAAGGAATGTACCCCCAGTTTTCAGGGAATGTTGTTGGGGGCTGTCACAGAGGGCAGGAGGTGATGAAGCAGCCGTCCATGCCCAGGAGCCCAGGCCACCCCTCTGCCCTCCCTTCGCATTTCCTGGTGGTAGCCATTGCCCTGTTCACTTCTGGACCCTGGCCTCCCAGCCTGGGAACCCAGGTGGGACCAGAGGGCAGATGGTGGTTTCTGGTTTCTTTTGTGTGTGTTTTTTTTGTCTTTTAGCTTTTATTTATTTTTTTTGAGGAAGATTAGCCCTGAACTAACATCTGCCAATCCTCCTCTTTTTGCTGAGGAAGACTGGCCCTGAGCTAACATCCGTGCCCATCTTCCTGTACTTTATACATGGGACGCCTACCACAGTATGGCTCTTGCCAAGTGGTGCCATGTCCACACCTGGGATCTGAACCGGTGAACCCCGGGTCCCTGAAGCAGAATGTGCGCACTTAACTGCTGTGCCACCGGGCCGGTCCCTGGGCTTTTACCTTTTAAAGGCTAGAGTGAGACTCCCACCTTTTCAGTTGAACAAAAAGCCATAATAGTGGCCCTATCTGTCTGGTGTCTCTCAAGGCACAATGCCGCACTCAGATGTGCACAGAGCTGTTCAGGAAGTCAGTGGGGAGCCCAGGATTGATCCTGGGCTGTCCACTCTCAGGCCCAGCCTGCCGGGAAACAGACCACCAGGTGACTCCTAGCCGGGTCACTCATTTCTGAGCTGCAGCTGTGCCTGGTGTAACACGCACACTGCCCGGGGGGGCCTTCTGTTCCTCTAAGAAGGGGAATGAATCTCACTACAAATGCCTTGCGGAGGCTGGGGTCTGGGTCAGTGGTGGTGTTTTTACTGCAACCAGAGCTCTGGACGCTACTGTGGCCTCTTCAAAGGGTTCTTGTCAACTGGCAGTGTAAACTACCCAGACGAGACACCAGTTAGAGCAGGAAGAAGTCCAGGGGTGTGTGTTGGTGCCTGTGTGTGCCTGTTCACATCCAAGTGACTTGGATGAGCCGCCTGGCGCTTCCCTTTGGGTCAGGATGAGCGGTGGCGGGATCGGGGTGGCCCGGCCCCCTCCTGCCCCATGGTGCAGCATCAGGGGAGATGTGCTCTGCAGACTGCCTCTCCTCTCTGCATGGCCCCTTGGGTCTCTGTGTTCCCCACTTTGGAGCAGCCCTCAGTGTTGCCCTGGCACTGGTGGGGCTTTCCAGAGTGAGCTCACGCATCTGCTCCCAGTTTCCTATCCAGCTGAGCCAGGCTGGGGGAGGAGTGGCAGGGACATCAGCGCCCCGAGAGCAGGCTGACCTTGCGCGTGGCGGCCAGGGCAGGGAGGCTGCCAGGCAAGGGCAACTCTCAGGACAAAGGCCAGGAGGAGCTGCCCCACCTGCCTGTCACTGGGGAAGACGAAGACTTTTTACCAGACTGCCCATAAAGTTACCGTTGCCTTCCTGTGAGAATTAGACCAGCACAGAGGAAGATGCATCTTCTCATCTTCAGGGAATTGCAGAGAGCTGCCATGTCCACATTCCCTCATTCAGTGAATTTATCCAGGGACCAGACACTTGCAGTTCAAAAGCTGCCGGAAGGCACATTCTGAGCCCCTCTAGGAAAGTGGGTGGAGCTAAGCAGGCTGTGCTGCCCAGGTGTGCCGGACGCTGTCCTGGAGGGCGGGGGAAGCGGTGGGAGGGCGTGATTCCCAGCTTGGGGAGCCAAGACACAAGGTCCAGAAGCCAGTGGGCACAGTGGTCTATGAGAGTATGGTCAGTAGGATGGGGGTCACCTAAATAGTCCCTGCCTCAGTTTCTCCAGCTGTACAGTGGGGTAACAGTCGTCTTCCTGGGGGGTTGCTGTGAGGATTCCAGTGGTGATCTGTGTAAAACCTCCCAGCCACACTAGGAGCATGGTGCTCACGGTATTGTGACTGCTTCTGTTAGGAATGTCTGTGGCACAGGCTCCTGGTGACAACAGAGGTCCTGCCTCTCGGCTGTTGGGGGAGACTAGATAAGAACGTGCTGCAGAGCCGTTGTCATTATTCTGTAGAGGGGCCGGGTCTGAGTCGGGGAACCTCAGTGCCATGGAGGCCAAGGGAACTGAGAGTGGGTTTCAATCTGGGATGGAGAATCAAGCTGTGAAGTGCTGGCTCCCGCCCAGGGGTTCCCCCCTGCCAGCATGTGTGTCATGATAGTGGGGGGTATCCTGGAGGCAGTGACCCTCAGCTCTGCTTCCTCTGGCTGGGTCTCTTGGAGCTGGGAGCAGGGTAAGCTTGGTTTTCCCCTCTGCCTCCTGCATGTGGCCCTGGAGCCTGTGCCAAGAGCATCCTCAAGTGGTCCTGCCCCTGACCCCTGGCAAGAAGCACCTTTTCCCTCCAGCTGGCTCTCCCTAGGTCATGCCTCCAGTGTGACCCAGAAGACCCGAGAGAGAAGGTGGGGGATCTGCTGTGGCATCGGGCAGGAACAGGGCTTGCAATTGAAGGCCTGGCCTGAGCCCTGCTGTTAGCTTCTGGCCTTATCAGTCGATGATGATGATGAGATAAGGACGGGGATGAGAGAATGTTTGTGAAAGCCCTTTCCTAAGCCGAGAAGTGCTACCCAAGTGTTGGATGACGTCATTTCTGCTTGGGGGGCTGCAGGGGCTCATGAGTCCAAGGCCTGTGCTCCCGGAACTTGTCCCCAGCACCAGGAATACTCAGAGTTGCCACCCCAGACCTATTATTTTGCCACTTTGCCTCACCAGTTCTAGAGTGGTAGGAGGCTGCAGAATGTGGGCATCACATTCTAACTATGGGACCTGGGACAGGTGACTGAACCTCTCTGAGCCTGTTTCTCTACCTGACAAATAGAGACCTGTCACCTGTGGGGCTCTCAGCTAGAGACCGAGTGACCGAAGGTGGGGGAGGTCAGCCAGGAATAAAAGAAGCTACCAATTACTGGCCACTGTGCCAGGCATTGTATATTCCTGATCTTATGTCATCTCTGCTGAGGCCCTGTTGGGGAGGCCATCACCCCATTTCACAGCATAGGAAACTGAGGCTCAGAAGTGGTAATTGCCCAAAGTCTCCCAGCAGGCAGGTGGCCAAGCCAAGGTTTGAGCCCTGTCTCTGACCTGCAGCCCTCATCCCTCAACAAGAGAACCCGTGCTGCCCCAAAGCGAGGTGGGGTGGGGCTGGGGGGTGATGAGTAGGTAGCTTTGCAAGTCCCCCTGGACTGAGTGGCCTGGATGGACCTGTATCCAAGTGCCCTGAAGCTCTAGCTGGGCCGGAGCCAGCCTCTTCCTGGGAAGCAGCAAGCCGCAGGGCAGGGTTCTGGGAAATTGGGCTTATTAGCTCTTTAATGACTGTTTACAAGCTGAAAAGTGTTTGCCTGGCGTGTTCCCTCCCTGCTGAGGGACCAGCGGGGCCTCCAGAAGTGAGAGGCGCCGGGCACCCTGTCCTGAGTGTGTTGACATGAAGGATCCAGGGCTGCCCAGGGCTGACTTCTGGCCGAGTGACTCTGGGCAGGGTGCTCACTTGTAAAATACAGTAAGGCTTTGTCCCTCAGCAGGGCATGCTCCTGGGGTGAGCTCTAGCTAATGGTGACAAAGCCACCTAGATTGCAGACCCCTGGGAGACTATTTAAGATCTTATGCATAAACAAACTGAGGCTCAGAGATATTACGTGGCTTGCCCAAGATCACAGAGTGGTTAGAGCTAGACCTAAGACCCTGTCTGCCCCAGTTGGACTGTGTTTTCACTGTCTGGAGCCAGGCCATGAGGAGGTGGGTGGAAATTGGGTGGACTCCACCCTTAGAAGCAGAAGACAGAGCCCTGCTCTGTGTACCAAGGGTGGTCATGTCTGGAAACTGCCTGGTCCCGCCTTGGTATCACGGTGTCCCCAGCAGGAGTGAGATGGGCCTCTGCTCCCCAACCCATGCCACACCCCGTCCTTCCCCCAAACTCTGAGCAAGCGCTAGGCCTCTGCCAGTTCCCAGGACCAGTGAAAACCCAACTCCCAGGACCCCGACATCCCGAGAGAGGCAAATCTTCATGAGCATTTGGAGCAAAGCCGGGGTCACACCAAGCCTGGGTCACTGTAGTGCCCAGTGGCACAAACTCCCTCTCCAGGAACCCTCCTGTGCCCGGGTGTCTGGCTCAGAAAGGACCAGGGCCTTCTGGGCCCTCAGGTGCCACTTCCGACTCCTCTCCTTCATCATGCTCAGGGAGCAGCAAAACTGGGACAGAATAGGCCACCTTCCCAAAAGAGGCTGGACCGCTGGGCAGAGCGTCCTGGGACCCCGCCACTGTACTCCCTCCCCTCTGTTGCCTCCAAGCTGCAGTCGCCCCTAGGCTCTGGGAGCTGCTGCTGCTGCTTACCTGGGCCATGGAAGGGCACTGTCCCAGGCCTTCATCCAGGGCACCTGTATCCCTGCTCAGCTGCTGTCCCCTTGTCTGCTTCCACTCTCTGGAGTCCAGAGAGTCCCAGAGGGGCCTCTGGGAGGGCACCAGGGTGGACAGGGCCCAACAGTGTATCCATTTGGGGACACCTGGGAGCACTCCCACTTTCTATGGTGCCTGCCCTGTATGTTGCCAGCAGCTGCTGCATCTTAGGATGTGGGGACATGGGGCTCGGGTACTCCCAGCTCAGCCATCTTCCTGGACTCTGGGGCCCCCACAGAGCATGGGCATTCCCACCTTTGCCGGCACCACTGGCATGTGGTCCTGAGAAAGCCTGATGTGTGGTGCAGAGGGGCTTTGGGGTCTGCACTGCCCCAAGAACGTGGCAGCCCCCCTCCCTGCCCCAATGCGCTCATGCTCACACCCTGCTCTTGGTGGCGCCCTGGAACCCAGCGCCCGCTTCCCGTGTCTGTGGTCTGCCATGTCATCCAAGCCACTCTAACTGGGTCAAGAACTTGGGGTCTGATGGGGAAAAGCCAGTGGGTCACCAAGCCCCTGAACATGCCCCTCCAGTTTTTTATCTTCTGAACTGAGCTTGAGCAAAGCCTTTAAAGGTGGGGAAGAATTAGGGGGCTCTCTGGGTCAGGGCCAGCTGTGAGCTCGACCTCTCCCTGGGGGAGAGGCGCAAACCCACAGCTGGTTTTGTTTTCCTCTCCATTCAGGGCAGCCGGTTGAGTTTGTTTCTGGGGTTGAGTTTGTTTCTGCCGACTTGCACCTCTGGGGAAGTGGGTGCTTGCCAGGAGGGAAGGAGAGGCGGAAGGGGAAGGCAAGGAGGGGAGAGGGGGAGGAGGGGAGCCCCTGTTTGGCTTCTGGAGACAGACAGCCCCTCTCCTCCTTTCCCTTCTCTAACCGATGATTGAGTTTGCAGCCTCCAACTGGGACACTTTGCTTCCTTCCCGTTTTGTCTCTCCAGTTTTATCTTCCCAAATCGTGTCTCCAGACCCTGAGCCAGCCTTCTTTGCACTTTCCTGCCCTTCGCTCCTGTCCCCACTCCCTCTTGCCAGGGCAGGGAGGTGTAAGGGGTGAGTCACTGGCCATGCAGGCAGCTTGGGGACAAGTGTGGGGAGACCGGGTTAGATGAAGCCCTTACATAAGCTGCTCCTTCCAGGCCTCGTGGGGGCTGGAGCAAGTCCCTGAGGTCAGCAGAACAGGGCTTTGGCTGGGGATTGCGCAGTGGGTGCCGGCCAGCTTCCCCTCTGCAGCTTTCTAAAAACCACTCCGTGCGGAGTTTCGGTTTCTGTGGCAGGGAAGCAGGGGAGCGATGCCGCCTCCTCGCCCGCCCAAGGCCTCACCCTGTCATCCTGTGATTCAGCAGGGGACAGACAGGTTCTCAGCAGCCCTGGGCTGCCTCCCTTCCCTCCCAACTGCCCACTCGCCTGCCCGCAGCTACGAGCCCGGGCAGCTGGAAGTCACTTCTGGGCCAGGTGGTGGTTTCTGTGCTTCGGTGGTTCAGGAGACCTGAGCCCCTCCCTGCGGGAGGCCCCCTGAACGTGCCAGTCACATCTCATGGTTAACAATGGTCTGACTCTTTCCTCTCTGGAGGGGCTGCTTATCCCTTGTCCAAGGGCCCCTCCCTCCCTTCTCTCTGACCCCGCCCCCCGCCCCCTGTTTCTGACCACAGGCATCTGAGCCCTGGTGTCAGTCACCTGCCTGCTCCCGTCTGGGGCTGCACCTGCTGCCTGCTCCCTGCCCTGGCTCATGAAGCCCTCAGGGCCTGGGGGTTATGGAGAATCCATTCACCATTAGCAAGAACGAGGGAGCCTTCAGAAAGCTGCTAGTGTGCCTTGGTGGCGGTAGGGGACTAGAGCCAGACTCCTCGAGACAGGTGGACCTGCACCTGGGGGCAGGTTAGAAGGGGACAGTGGGCCCATGCAGGCTGGGGAGTTGGCGCCCCTCCAGCACCCTGCCTGGCCATGCACTCTAGTGCTCTATCGGGGGACCTCCCTGGGGGAGGCCTCGCTTACCCTGGCTGTGTCCGTTGGGACAGGGCTTAGCTGGCGGTGCCCAGCCCCACCCTTTGTGGGCAAACCGGATTCTCCGGCGGCACTGTCTGCTTTCTGAGTCTGCATTTCTGTCATATGTGCCTGATCCTGGCTGCTGCTCGCTGGATTATGCTACTGGGGATGGGGGTACTGGCCTTCAGGTGGGGTGAGGTACAGAGATCTCAACCCATGGGTGCCCTGGGATGATCGGACTCTGCAGTGCACTTTTGCTTTTGATCTGCCCCACACTATGCTGGACCCTACCCTCAACTTCCTCCCTCTACCCAGGCCCCTCTAGGGTCTCCTACTTACTCTGGGGCTGGGGCTGAAGGCCCTTTTCTGGGGAAGGTGCCATGGAGGCCAGGATCTAGCTTGAACAGATGGCAGTGGCCCGGCCGGGTGAGGCAGGCCCTCAAACCTCCTGCCCCCCACCACCCCCTCCAGGGGCTAGGCACTGCGGCAAGCCTGGGGGTCTTAGAGGGAGCAGCGGATGTGACTGTGGGTCAGGAGGAAGGCTGGTCCCAGGATGTCACAACTTCCTCTGCAGTGAGCCAGCACATCTGCATGTCTGGCTTGTGGGAGATAAGTGTTGGGTGGCATGCTCCTGAAGCTACAGCACTTTCTCTGCCTGATCTCTGCCATCCAGGCTCCTCCACGCCCTGGACTTGGGTTATGCAGGTGTCCAGAGTGGGCCTGATAGCCGCCACACCTGCCAACCCCACCCCCACCTGCCAACCCCACTCCCACCAAGCCCCAAGGAAGAGGCTGGGCTTCTGGCCCACCCGACCACCCACCGTTTCTGCACAAGTTGAGGGCACACAGTCTCAGGAGCAGGCTCTCGCCTCCACGGTGGAGGCAGGGGAATGGTATTTTTATACCAAATGTGTGGGCTTCAAGGGTGTCAGAGCTGGGCCGTCACCTTATCTGGCTCCCTCGCTTCACAGAGAAGGAAACTGAGGCTGGGGTGTCTAGCTGTACAGGCCAGGATGCTTGGCAATGTCCTATGAAGACAGTTAAGATGGCTCTTCTGGATACCCTGCTCCTCCTCAGGAAAATGCGCCCCCCCCCCCCAGCCCTGCCCCAGCTCTCTAGGGCCAGGCCACTTCTCTTTGGGACCCCCAGGATTGTCCCGGGGCTGGTCTTATCTCTCCAGTCCTTTGACCTAGGGTTGTGTCTGCCTTTCTTCCTGTCAGGAGATTTGCCCAGATGCCACCAGCACGGTGGGTCCTGGGCCGGGGGTCCCAGCCAGGGGTGCTGTGGCCTTGGGATGGGAGGGCTGGCTGGGAACTCTGGGCTGTGCTGGGGGGGAGCAAGAGGCCCACTGGGGACTCATCCTCGGACAGCATCCTCCATCCTCAGCCCTGCAGTGGTCACAGAGCCGGGGCAGGGCAGGCAGCACTCAGCGGAGCCTTCCAAAGGGGGCTGCTTCCTGGCCTGGATGCCGGACTGGGGGAGACAGTTTCTGTCCAGGGTCCGTGTGGACTGACCATCTGTAGCCATGCGTGTACTCAGCTTCTCGCCTGCCTCCCATGCGGTTAGTCATTGGTGGGGCTGTGTTCCAGACCCTGTGCTGCCCAGGGTCAGGTGGGGGACACCTACACTATCACAGGCAAATCTGCAGGATACTATAGGAAGGCAGGTGAGAAAGTGATTGATTCTGTCTGGTGGTGACCAGGCAGGCTTCCTGGAGGAGGTGACATTTTACCTTCCTTAAAGCAACCAGCAGGCGTTGGCCAGGCAGATAAGGTGGAGCCTGGTGTTCCAGCTGCTGGGCCTCAGATGAGAGGAGGAGGGAGCTACAGGGGATGTAGTGTGTCTGGTGAGGTATGGGGGCAGGTTCTGGAGGGCACTGGATACTGACTTGGGAGAGTTGTGATCAGCTCTGACTTCCAGAACTACCTGCTTGGTGACCTTATCCAAGCTCAGGCCTGGCAGCCCCACCCTCACTCCTAGCCTTCCTCCGCTGCCTGCCACCCTCCCCCACTGGTGCCCATATCCCAGGACAATGCCCGCCCGACACCCTGTCACTGCACCCCGGTCCCAAAGGAGGCCAAGCTGGAGAACTTTCCGTGCAGGGGCCCCAGGTGAGGCTGTTGTCTTGGAGCTGTCTCCATCATGGGCACAGAGTGGCATCTGAGGAGCCAGCTGGCCCAGCGCCAAGACCTGTCCGCCCTTGATCTCTGAGGGGACTTGTCATCCCCAGCTAGTCTGCCCTGGGTGTGGGGTCAGGACTACCAGCACTTTCCATAGGGGAGTCTGTTGGTCAGGCCTTAAAGAAGCAGGAAATGTCCTGGGACCCCAGGTCTGCCTTGGATCCCTCTCTGGTGCCTCCTCCACACCCAGAGTTCCTCTCACCTGTAGTTGGAGAACTTCGGCAAGGGGAGCAAAAGGGGCGCTGCCGTAAGGAATCAGAGGGGGGCCCAGACCCGCCCCCAGCCTCTGGTTCACCCCAGGGCAGCCCCTCGGGCACCTCTGGGCACCACAGGCATCTGAGGAACACAGTTTGCAAGCCACTGGGATGCTCACCAAGGTTCCCTGCGGGCTCGATTCTCCACCCTATCTCCTGATGGGGGGCCGTCCAATTCCCCAGCTTTGGGGTGCTGCCTGTTTCCCAAGGAGACCTCAGGCCCAGAAGCCAGAGCGACTTGAGTCCCAGCTGTTCCCCTTCCTGGCTGGGTGAGCTTGGGCAGGTTACTTAATCCCTCTGAGCTTCCATTTCCCACCCTGTGGGAAGGGGAAGCGATGAGAACGTCTGCCTCGAAGCGGGTCTTGCGGACGGAGTGGGATAACTCGTGTGAAGGCCGAGCAAGGCCAGGCGCACGGAGGACTTGGCCCTATCCCGCCCCCGGCAGCCCTCGGGGTTCTGCTCCAGGAGGGGTCCACCAGCTCAGGACTCAGAACAGAGAGGAATGGTGCCGAGCTGTTGCTTTTCACTGCTTGCTGTGATGTCCTGTGGATTTCGCCTCAGTAATCATTAAAGAACCCAACAAAAAAAGAACAACAAAATACTTCCAAAGCCTTTGAACGCTGCCTTAAATATCCAGGTTACTCTAATTGAACTCTTAATCAGAAGAGAGCCAACAATTCCTGGGTTTTTTAAGTTAAATGTTTCTGGTAAGCTTATGTTGAAACAGAAAGAAAAAGTGGGGACCATCTTGATTTTGGGTTCCCAGCCCAGAGTGGTGGTTTTTAGGTGAATGCCCTGAGGGTGGGGCCCCTGGCTGCCTGGCTCTCAAAGCCCCCAGCTCACCCCACAGGGGTCCCTTGCTCCAGGTGAGGAGGGGGACACATGGCCCTTAATCCCTCGTCCAGAAGGCTGTTACAGATGACGAGACTGAGGTCAGGAAGACACCACGGTCCTGATTTTCCCCTTGAGCCTGCCCTTCCTTCCTTATAGGCTGTGAGCACCAAGGGAGCTGCCTGCTTGACCTGGAGCCATCTGTCCATCTTTCCATCTGTCTCTGCATCCATTGTCCTCTCTGCAGAGGCGAGGCTTGACCCCAGAGCATCTGTACAGAGTGAGGCAAGGACTAGAACATGCTCTAAAGACCTCTGCAACCAGACCCAGGAAGCCTCAAGCTGAGCCCAAACTCTGAAGGTAGGAAGTGGGTAGTAGGCAGCCTGGACCCAAGATGTCAGTCGTTTGCTTGTTTATTTGTTTTTCAACAAATATGTGCTGATGCTACCTGTGAGCCAGCTCTCTTCTGGCAGTGGAGATGCAGCAGTGAATCAGGCGGAAAGAGGGCAGAGAGGGAGGTGATTAGGGTGAAGTGAGGGAGAGGCATGGGGCGAGGGGCACGGGTTGCTTCAGGAAGTCAGGGAAGGCTCCTTGGAGGAGGTGGCTCTCGAGCTGGGACCAGAGTGACAAGAAGGAACCACCTGCTCCACTGTGTGATGATCTGATCTGGAGACTCAGTGACCAATATGAGCAGTGACTCAACATTTATGGAACAACAGCTTTATTGAGATATAATTCACATAACCATAGAATCCATCTACTTAAAAGTGTACAATTCAGTGGTATTTGGTCCGTTCACAGGTATGTGTAACCATCACCACAGTCAACTTTCGAACATTTTCATCCCCTCAGAATGAAACCCACGCCCTTTAGCTGTTCCCTCCCCCTTCACCCCAGTGTTCCTTCCCCAGCCCTAAGCAACCACTGGTCTTCTTCTGTCTGTAGAGTTGCGTATTCTGGACTTACATATGTAAGGACTCCCGTAGGATGTGGTCTTTTGTATCTGGCTTCTTTCACTTGGCATAGCATTCTCAAGGTTCATCCACGTGGCAGCGTGTGACAGTGCGTCTCTTCTGTTTGTGGCTGAGTAATATTCCATTGTGTGGCTATAGCACATTTCCTTTATCCATTTGCCTATTGATGGGCATCTGGGTTGTCTCCACCTTTTGGCTCTGATGAACATGGTGCTGTGAATGTTCCTGAACAAGTTTGTGCGGACACATTGCCTCTGTCACATGTTCACTCATTTGATGCTCAGGACGCCACTCCGAGGAGGAAGTTATTCCCCTGTCCTAGGTGAGGACTTGGGTGGCCCGTGGTCAAGTGCAGGCCCGTGTGCAGGTCAGGCCGAGGCCGCCTAGCTCCATTCTGCACTTTTGACCACAGCCCCCAGCACCTCCCAGCAGAGGTTAGTGGGTGTAAGGCAGGAGGGGCCCAGAGTGGCTGAGTGGGCAGTGGGGGCAACGAGGCGATGAAGCCACGTGCGGCCCAGAGGCCCCAGTGAGAAGTCTGCACTTTATTTTAAGTGAGAACAGGAAACCTTGGGACACTGTTGACCAGGGAGGGACATCGTGTGATTCTGCTGCTGTGTGGAGAATGGTCATGGGGCTGGGGGCTCGAGGGCCAGCAGGTAGAGGAGTCAGGATACTGCTGTGATCCTACCGGTGAGACAAGATGGTGGCTCTGCTGGGGGCCGGGTGAAAGGGGAGGATAGGGACAGACTGGGAGCGAAGGTGGTGCTGCTCTGCCCAGCCGTCCCAGAGCTGGGCCCCATGTGCCCTTGGCTGGAAGGCTCCATGTGAGCCTCCCTGTTGGTGCACACCCAGGGTCATCACCCGCCTCGGATGTGGGCGTGGAGTCCGTGGCCTCCTTTGAGGAGGAGGAGAAACCAACACTGCCCCGGCAGCCTTGGGAAGTGAGGAGAGGAAGTAGCTAAGGCATCTAGCAAGAAAAAGGTCACGGGGGCAGGCGCCAGCGATGAAATGAAGAGAGCAGAACAAGCAGAGAGTGTTAATTCTGGGGGTCAAAGGGGAAGTGGGGGGTGGCGGCCTGAGCAAGAGTGGAAAAGCCCTCGATTTATGCAAATGATAGGTGGGGTCAATTGCCACCTCCTCTTGGCAGGGCCATTTGGCAAGATCCATTGAGATTCCAGTTGCACCTACTCTTCAACTCAGCAACTCCCCTTCTGGAGCTTTGTCTGATGCTAATACTGGGACCAACACATATGGTATAGGTGAGGGTGTCCCTTAACACTGGACACTAGTCTAAGATGCCAGAAACATCCTAGACAACTGTCCGTCTGGAGTCAAGTAAATCTGGGTACATTCCACTCAGTCAAGTCTTTGCAGTCAGGAAAGATAAGGTAGATTTCTCTGTATGTGTTGGCAGGGAGAGATGTCCGTGCTATAGAAGAAAAGGTGTGAGTGTGTGTAAGATTGTAAGTACGAGTGTCCTTTTCCAGGTGCAGAGAGGCACCTGGAAGGATATGCACACTGAACTCTTCCCTGGAGGGGTGACAGGCGGGCCACCCGTTCACTTTCTGCTTTATAGTCTTCTGAGTCTTTTGTTTTTTCAATGAGCATATATCACTTTTATGATTAAGATACCATATTTTTCCTCTGTGAAAAGCAAAAAGTACCAGACAGGTGGTAGTTTCAGTTACCCTTGAAAAAGGAACCAGGCAGCCACATGGGACAGGGACTGGCACGGTGCTTTCTCATCTGTCTGGGAATTGGGCTGAGCCACCACTTTCTCGCCTACAGTCCAGGGACTCCTCCAAGAACTGCCTGCTCCTTGCACAGACGTGGGCCCCTTATTTGTGTCTGGGTGCACCCCAAGCTCTGCCTCAGGGACAGCGGCAGGGCTGTTTGTCTCTCTGGTCCCCTAGCCTGCTGGGGGCAGGTTGACGAGGTGGCATCCCCACATCCTTGGCCCTCATGCTCCTTTCTGGGTGTGGCCCTTGCCTGAAGCAGAGAGACCAGAAATGCAACCAGGTTTTCCACCTGGTTGGGGACCTCCCAGACCCCTACTGTCCTAGAATGCAAATGAGGGACAGAAATAGATCTCTCAGTGCCTCACTCAGCCCACATTCAGTCTCTGCTACGTGGTTCAGTGTCCAGGATTAGGTTTGAACCAACTTTTGGCAGGTTGTTTTCAGTCTGGGCTGCCTGCCCTCGCACCAGGGTCCCCGCGTCCCCTCGGGTCCTGCTACCTCTCGACACACTCATGCCTCCTCTCCCTGTCTCCATTCCAGCCCCGCTGCCCCCCTGCCCACCATGGCATCTGCTGACAAGAATGGCGAGAGCATCTCCTCTGTGTCTAGCAGCCGCCTGCAGAGCCGGAAGCCGCCCAACCTGTCCATCACCATCCCACCGCCTGAGACCCCGACCCCTAGCGAGCAGACCAGCATGCTGCCCCAGGTAAGGGGCGGCCTGGGGGCTTGCTGCCCTGCCACAGGTGACAGCTGTGCCCACACGACGCCTTTCAGACGGTTCCACTTCCCAGAGGAGGCACAGCTGCCTGGGTAGCCCCTGACTTAGGCCTGTGCCCCTTCTTCCTGGCCCCGAACGTCTCAGAGACTGGGCCCTGAACTCGGGAGCTCTGTCTCATGGCGGTCCAGGGAGAACAGGAAATGCTTTCCTTGAGAAAAGCTTGCTAGTCCCACCTGGGAACTGGTTGTTTCCATTGCCCCCCAGGCCCAGGCCCTTTGGTGGGTGTGGGCGGTCTGTGATGTGGGTGAGCGGGCACAGCACATCTTCAGCATCAGCAGGCTGACCTTGCAGTGCCTGCTTCCTGTGGGAGAATAGAAATGAATCAAAGTTTCCGACAGTCCGGACCATCGCTCCATAAAGAGCTCATTGAAACCGGGCTTGAAGCAGCGTGGGCTTCCCGCTCAGCCCGGGCACAAAAGGGAGCTGTGCTGGGGCCACCCGCTCACTCCAACATACACAAATGGGCGAGAGCGTCACGGCGTGACGAGGGAGCACAAGATAGGGAGTTAGGGACATGCGTGCTAGGGTTCGCTGAAAATCATTAGAAAATGGTGACTTTACGTTCAGAATGAAAGCAGCTTGGGGTGTCGATCGGGGTTGACGTCTGTTCTCTGGGGGTTTTCATGTTGGGAGCCAAACCCAGGATCTGGGCTCTGTGAAGTCACAGCCTGTCCTGCCTCCCACCTCCCCACAGAGGCCCAGGAATCCTGCCTACTTGAAGAGTGTCAGCCTCCAGGAGCCACGAGGACGATGGCAGGAGGGCAGCTCGGAGAAGCGCCCTGGCTTCCGCCGCCAGGCCTCCCTGTCCCAGAGCATCCGCAAGTGAGCATCCTGCCCGGCCACCCCCCAGGGCCCTGTAGATTCTTGGCACATGGGCATTTGCTGGGCCTGGCTCTGAGTCCCATTTCTAAAAGGAGAAGGGAGGCATAATGAGCAGCATCTCCCTGCAGGGGTGGAACGTGAGAATCGAATACCATGTTACAGGTGGGAAACTGAGGCCCAAAGGGGATATTTGCCTTGTAGAAAGTCATAGTGTGGAGGCTGAAGGAGTTCCAGGAGCTGGGGGGTGGACCACTGCCCCTCAGAGTGGCTCCAGGAGGCCTTCCCAGCCCAGCTCCTCATGCTCTGGACTTTAATCCGCCCCTGCTCATCTGGTCACTGGGTACTGAACCAGGGTGCTCACGGGGAAGCTGATCTGCCCCTCTCACTGCACCCACACATGCCCTGTCCCCTCCCTGCATGCACACGGGCACTGTCACCTCTCACATCCATTCCCCTGCACACACCTGCGCTGTCACCTTATGTCACCTCTCTTGCATGCACACGTGCCCTGTCACCTCCCCTGCACACATCTGCACCATCACCTCTCATGTTACCTCTCACATCACTTCCCCTGCATGCACAGGAGCACTGTCACCTCTCACCTCACCTCCCCTGCAGACACACAACCGCACAGTGCGTGTGCCCTGTCACGCTCTCACCATAGCTGCATCAGCGTCCACACACCTGTTTGCTCTCTGTCTGCTCCCGCAGGGGCACGGCCCAGTGGTTTGGGGTCAGCGGCGACTGGGAGGTGAAGCGGCAGCACTGGCAACGCCGGAGCCTGCACCACTGCAGCGTGCGCTACGGCCGCCTCAAGGCCTCGTGCCAGAGGGACCTGGAGCTCCCCAGCCAGGAGGTGCCTTCCTTCCAGGGCACTGAGTCTCCAAAACCCTGCAAGATGCCCAAGGTGAGCTCCATCGGGGGTTGAGGGGGTGCAGGCAACTTCGCCCCGGGGCCCGACCAGCTCTGCTCAGCTCCTCCCTCCCCGGCTCTCTTTCAGATTGTGGATCCACTGGCCCGAGGACGGGCATTCCGCCACCCAGACGAGGTGGACCGGCCCCATGCCCCACACCCACCATTAACCCCTGGGGTCCTGTCCCTCACCTCCTTCACCAGCGTTCGCTCTGGCTATTCCCACCTGCCCCGCCGCAAGAGGATGTCTGTGGCCCACATGAGCTTTCAAGCTGCTGCCGCCTTCCTCAAGGTGAGCATGCCTTCCCCACCTCTGCCCAGCTTCCCTTCCTCCTCTCTCTCCCCTCATCCCTGCCTCCCTCCTCCCTCCCTCTCCTCAAAGCATCCCCAGGAGTTCACTCAGGTGTCTCCCTCTGTGCCAAGGGTAGTGGATGCACCGGGACCCCTGGGCAGAGAGAGGGGCCCAGCAGCCAGGCCTACTTCCTTGTAGTCCCAATTCTCCCTGGTTTGGGAAGCTGGTTTCTACACCGTCTCATAAGCTGGGAATGTAGGACATGAAATGTGGTCACCACTCATTCACCTGTGTTCACCAAGCCCCTATTACGTGCTGGGCACGGGGGCTGCAGAGTGAAACGGGCCAGTGTCACTGCCTTGGAAGAGCCCCCAGCCCAGGTGAGGGCACATGTCACCATTCAGTGTGAGAAGTGTTGGGGGGCCCACCCAGAGGAGGTACTGCCCCATCTCGCCTCTGGAAAGGGGCTGGTGCCAGGGAAGGCCTTTGAGCTGACTCAGAAAAATCAGGAAAGTTCTCCAGGAAAGGAAGGAAGGAAACAGCCTATACAGAGCCCTGGAGGTAGGAAGGGGGCATGGCACTTTGGGGGAGCAGCAGGTGGTTTGATGTGGCTTTAGTGAGGTGTGGTCCCAAGAGGAGTAGCAGGAGGTGGAGTCAGAAAGGTGGGCAGGGTCGTGGTGTGCTGTGCCGAGAAGCTGGCCCTGGGGAGAGATGGCCCGAGCCTCGGTTGTAAGGGTGCAGGGTGAGTGATGGGGTGTCAGCTGCCAAGCCAGAGGCCAGGAGGTCACCAGGGAGAAGATAGCAAACCATGGAGAGAGGGATGCGTTCAGGGCTAGGGAGAAGAGGGTGCCCTGTGCCTGGCCTTCTCCCTCAGACGCTCCATGCTCTGGGCGGGCTCCCACCTCCCAAGACGCTGCCCCCAGGATGGGCTTGATGATTCCTTTGGTGTTGAGGGGTGGGGGTGCTGGAGCCGGGCCTGATGCTCGTGCCTCTGCCCTGTCACAGGGGCGCTCGGTGCTAGATGCCACGGGACAACGGTGCCGGGTGGTCAAATGCAGCTTTGCTTACCCCAGCTCCCTGGAGGAGGATGTGGTCGATGGGGCAGACACGTTTGACTCTTCGTTTTTTAGTAAGGCAAGCATGGGGTATGGGCCCTTGGGGTTGGGGAGACTGGCTGGACTGGGAGCTAGGAGAGATGACCAGGCCTCGATCATGCTCTGACAGAGCCCCTGAGAAAGCCAAAGACCCATTGGCGGGGTGGGAAGTGCCACCTCGTGGAGCGCCTGGGACCCCATCTTTCTGTTGGGCAGAGCAAGGACCTGTGGGTGGGGCTGGGTGCCAACAGACACGTGGCTTCCACTTCCCTCCCAAAGAGCCTGTCCGTCCAGCCTTGTCCTGCCTTTGAATTGAGCTGTTGGGAGCAGTATTTGGGACAGTGACTCCTCACACTGGCTGTTTTTTTGTCCCCCAATCCACCCCCACCCCAGGAAGAAATGAGCTCCATGCCCGATGATGTGTTTGAGTCTCCCCCACTCTCTGCCAGCTACTTCCGGGCGATCCCACGCTCAGCCTCCCCGCTCTCCCCTGATGGGTTGCAGATCCCTCTGTGAGTTCTGGGTGGTCCCTCCTCTAGGTGGAGGGAGGCAGCACAGTGGGGCAAGGGCTCCCTGGAGCCCAGTGACCCGCCTGGGGGCTTCCCCAGACTGCAGGTCCCTCCCAAGCCCCATTCTGGGATGTGCGGAGGTGGCACAGTCTGAGAGCCCCCATCCCCACCAGGAAGGAGCACGGTCCAGCCCCGGGCCCCGCGGCCAGGCGCGGCAAGCGCATCGCCTCCAAGGTGAAGCACTTTGCCTTCGACCGGAAGAAGCGGCACTACGGCCTGGGCGTGGTGGGCAACTGGCTGAACCGCAGCTACCGTCGCAGCATCAGCAGCACCGTGCAGCGGCAGCTGGAGAGCTTCGACAGCCACCGGTGAGCGGGCGGGCGTGGCGGCCAGTGCTGCCCGCCCCCTACCCCGTGAGAGTGGGGTGTTGGCACCACTCTCGCGAACCCCTTGGGTAGGTGGAGAGGAGAGGGGCTGGGAGCCTCCATGCTCCCCTGGGCCTTCCTGAAGCGCCCCTTCTTCACTCAGCAAGCGTTTGGTGAGCACCTGCTGTGGGTCAGGAGAGCAGGGACGGGTCCTCAGGGTCCCCTTTGAGCAAGAACATCACCTGGGAAGGGTCCTTGGGTACTTGCTGCCTCCTCTCCACCCTCCCCACTTTCTTGGCCTGCATCCTCAGCCAGGCTCCCAGACAGCAGTCAGTCAGCAAGCATTTCTTGAGTGCCACCATACAGGCCCTGGAACAGAGCTCCAACGGCATGGAGCGGGGGCGGGGGGGGGGGGCAGGGGACAGTTAGAAGCTGTGACTGTGAATGAGGGGACTAGGAGAGGACATGCACAAAGACCTCAGGGGTAGCTGGAGGATTGAGGAGGGGCAGTATGATGCATATGCATCATATGATGCACACTTGGCAGCAACCTGATAGACATTGGACCCCAAATTACATAAAAGTACTAACAGGTGTGGTGGATGTCCAGGAGAAAGAGAACAGAGTGGAAGTGACCAGCTGGTGGGGCGGGATATAGTCAGGATGATGAACAACAGTTGGCTGGGTGAAGAGAGACGGGAAGAGTATCCCAGGCAGCGTAAACATCATGTACAAAGGCACTGAGGCTGCAGGGAGCAGGGTGTGTTCCAGGAACTGCAAGAGAAGAGGAAAGAGGCCGGGGAGGTGGGGAGGCACAGCAAGGCCTTGCAGCCAGCAGGAGGGGGCAGTGTCAGACTTTGTCCCAAGGGCAGTAGGAAGCTGTCGAAGGTATTTAAGCTGGAAAAGAGACGTGTAGTGGTGCATTTCAAAAGTCACCGTGGTGAAAGATGAGTTGGCAGGAAGTAGAAATGGAGGGTAGAGAGCTGGTGAGGGCAGGGAGTGGCTGGGCTCAGCAGGGTGGAGGGTCAGGAGGGGAGCTTGGCTCTGCTGACCTGAGGCCTCTGCTGCAGGCCCTACTTCACCTACTGGCTGACTTTTGTCCACATCATCATCACGCTGCTGGTGATTTGCACGTATGGCATCGCGCCCGTGGGTTTTGCCCAGCACGTCACCACTCAGCTGGTGAGTCGGCTACGGAAGTGAGGCTCCACCATGAGGGTCCCAGCCCCCTGAGGGACTTCAGCATCCTGGGCCCCTGAATCCCTCCCATTGCAACCACCTGGCCCAAGCAGGAGGGTGCTCTGGACTCCTTGTGGCTTTGCCCCTTGACCCCTTCCTGGGGACCCTACCCTGGGCCGGGGAAACCCCTGACCCCCTTCCTTCCACCTCTGCACCAGGTGCTCAGGAACAAAGGTGTGTATGAGAGCGTGAAGTACATCCAGCAGGAGAACTTCTGGATCGGCCCCAGCTCGGTGAGGGGCCCAGGCGGGGACAGCATCTCAGCAGGGAGCCCATGGGCCCCGTCGCCCCCAGCTGGGCAGGGAGGGGGTTAGCCCCCCTCATCAGGGGACCCTCAGGGGAGACTCAACAGAGCCACCAGGTCTCATTCCCGGCTTCCTCCTTCTCTCCCCCCCCACCCCCCTAGATTGACTTGATCCACCTGGGAGCCAAGTTCTCGCCCTGCATCCGGAAGGACAGGCAGATTGAGCAGCTGGTGCTGCGGGAGCGAGATCTGGAGCGGGACTCAGGCTGCTGCGTCCAGAATGACCACTCAGGCTGCATCCAGACCCAGCGGAAGGACTGCTCGGTGGGGCCAGGGGCCGTTCACCCTGGGCCCTGTAACCCCTGCCAGCCCTCCTCTGGTCCCCTGCAGCATCTCTGCTTGCCCTGGCCTGGGGGAGGGGCCCTTCAAGGGCAGTGACCACATTCCCTCTTCCTTCTCCTGCCCTCCCCAGCCCCACAGCCCTCCCTGGCCCCACATGCCTCCCCAGCCCCACATACCCCTATACGCAGCCCAGCACAGGGAAGGTGTCAACCTCCCCAGCCCCGGAAAAGTGAAAGCTAGGTCTCAGGAACGTGGGAGTGCGGGTCTAGCAGATGGGCCTGAGCCCTGGGACGTGGGAAGAGCCCTTGTCTTGGAGGGTCCCCCGCCCACTGCAGTGGGGGTGGCCTTGTCCTGGCATGACTGGCCTGCCTCCATCCTCTAGGAGACTTTGGCTACTTTTGTCAAGTGGCAGGACGATACAGGGCCCCCCATGGACAAGTCTGATCTGGGCCAGAAGCGGACGTCAGGGGCTGTGTGCCACCAGGACCCCAGGTACAGTCCAAGGGCAGCCTGTGGCTGGGCTGTCCGAGAAGGTGGGGTGGAGTATCCTGTTGTCTGTGGTGCCCACAGGGATGCTGGCGGGTTGGTGTGGTAGGCTAGGGGTTCCACAGCCCCTCATTTTGCCCCCTTTGACCTCTGCCTCCAGAACCTGTGAGGAGCCGGCCTCCAGCGGTGCCCACATCTGGCCCGATGATATCACCAAGTGGCCAGTGAGTGTCTGGGGCAGAGAGTGGTCTGGGGAGGGTGGAGAGGGGGCGCCTGCCACCGCACAGGCCCACCCTGCTATTGGTGCCCCATCTGGCAGATCTGCACGGAGCAGTCCAGGAGTAACCGCACAGGCTTCCTGCACATAGACTGCCAGATCAGAGGCCGCCCCTGCTGCATCGGCACCAAGGGCAGGTGAGCTGGCCCAGGCACCCTGCCCAGAGCTTCCTGTGTTCCTCCTCCACCACACACACCCTGGCTGATGTCCTCTCCCCCCACTCTGGGGGCCACCCGCGGTTTGAGCAGGACGAAGGGGGGCTTGCCCTAGAGCCAGAGTCTCTGCAGAGGGGCACCCCCTTCCTGCCAGTGAGTCCTCCTGTGGCTAGGCACTGGGCTCTGGGCGAGGTGGGCAGGGGTACCCAGGGCCCTGATGTGCCCCCTTGCCTCTCCATCCCCCCAGCTGTGAGATCACCACTCGGGAATACTGTGAGTTCATGCACGGCTATTTCCACGAAGAGGCTACGCTCTGCTCCCAGGTGAGGAGGGGCCTGTGGTGCCCTGGGCGTAAGAAGCCAGGTGTGCGGCCTACTGGAGCTGGGCCTCATGCTTTCCCTCCTGCGGCCGGTATCTGGCTCCGCCCCCACAGCGGGCCTCTAGCCAAGCCAGGTCCCGGGCACTGACCACACCGTGCTTGCCTCCAGGTGCACTGCTTGGATGAGGTGTGTGGGCTGCTGCCCTTCCTCAACCCTGAGGTCCCAGATCAGTTCTACAGGCTCTGGCTGTCTCTGTTCCTCCATGCTGGGTAAGAGGCTCCTCGCTCCATGCGCCCCAGATCCCTGTAGTGGCTGCTCACCTGGACCCCCCAGAAGAGGCCCCTGGGCTAGAGCACAGCTGGCACAACCTCCCAGACCCATTGCTCCTGAAGTGCTGGCTGGTGACTGTGGGCAGATGTGGGAAGGCTGATGCCTGGTGTGTCCCCCACCTCAGCGTGGTGCACTGCCTTGTGTCTGTGGTCTTCCAAATGACCATCCTGCGGGACCTGGAGAAGCTGGCCGGCTGGCACCGCATTGCCATCATCTTCATCCTCAGCGGCATCACTGGCAATCTCGCCAGTGCCATCTTCCTCCCGTACCGGGCAGAGGTAGGGACTCGGAGGATGGGGCAGGGAGGGCCAGCTCTACTGCTCTCCACCCCTCCCACCTGGGGTCTGCCAGAGCGACACACGGCCCCTCCCATGCTGGGCTCGATAGCAGATGGACAGCTAAGCTGGGAGCTTATTGGCCGATCCTTTAATCCCCGGGCACGAGGAGCAGCGATGCCCCTGAGTCATGCTAAGACATCACCTCCAGAAAGACCTTGCCGGACCCTGTTTTTCACTCTGTTCCTCTTCTCTGCCTCATTTCTCTTCACAACCATGACCACTGCCTGCCCCCACGTCACATATCCATAGGTTGAGCCTATGAAATTGCCATGTGACCATTGTTGACCCACAGAAACGGCAGTTTTTTGATCAGCTTAACACTGTTGGCTTGTTCAGTGCCTGTCCCCACTGTATGCACCCTGGAGAGTCTTGTTTGTCATACTTATTGCACCAGGGACACAGTAGGGGCTCAGTGTTTGCTGAAAGGATGGGTGGAACAAGCCCGCTTTGGTCTGGCAGCTCTAGCTGACCCCTGGCCCCTCAGCTTTGGGGCCCCCACCCCTGGGAGGGGCTCCCAGATGGGATGACCCAGGTCCTGGTGCTCCAGCCAGCTGTACCCAGGGCTCCCTACAAAGGCTTCCAACCTGATACCTGGACATCACGCATGTCCCCCCCCGCCCACCCCAGGTGGGCCCAGCCGGCTCGCAGTTCGGCCTCCTCGCCTGCCTCTTCGTGGAGCTCTTCCAGAGCTGGCAGCTGCTGGAGCGGCCCTGGAAGGCCTTCCTGAACCTGTCGGCCATCGTGCTCTTCCTGTTCATCTGCGGCCTCCTGCCCTGGATCGACAACATTGCCCACATCTTCGGCTTCCTCAGCGGCCTGCTGCTTGCCTTCGCCTTTCTGCCCTACATCACCTTCGGCACCAGCGACAAGTACCGCAAGCGCGCCCTCATCCTGGTGTCGCTGCTGGTCTTTGCTGGCCTCTTCGCCTCACTCGTCATCTGGCTGTATGTCTACCCCATCAACTGGCCCTGGATCGAGTACCTCACCTGCTTCCCCTTCACCAGCCGCTTCTGTGAGAAGTACGAGCTGGACCAGGTGCTGCATTGACCGCCTGCCCGGCAGGGCCGGGCCGCGGCTGCTGCCCACAGAGTGCCACTGACACAGGGACTGTGCCTGGGACGGGCTGCTGTCTGCAGAGCACCCCACCCCACACTCTCGAGACCCACCGCTGGGGGCCCAGGTGCTCCCTGACTCCATGGGAGACAGTCACGCAGGCGGGTTCCCTGGGGGAGTGAGGACCCTTCCTCAGGTCTGTGTGTCCGTGGCCCAGGCTGGGGGACACTCCGAGCACATGCTTCTCTGCAGCTCGGGGCCCAGGCCCTGACTTCCTGCCCTTTCCCCTGGCTCCCCTGCAGTTGGGACCACCTCCTGGGAGTGGGCATCTTTCTTCTCAGGGTCCTCAGGCTGCTGGCAGTCTCCCACCTCAGCTTCCACTGGTGCCTTCCCCTTCACCACGACTGAGCCCTTCCAGGGACCCCACCAGGTTCCCAGCCTGCCTCACCATGGCCCCCTTCCTGTTTCTCCTCCTCTCTCTGCCCTACGAGCCCTACATTCATCGGTAGCTAGTGAGCCTGCCTGTAAGGCTCCCAGACTGGACATTGTGGGAGAGGCTTTGGCCTGGTCTGGGGCAGTGAAGGAGCAGGGAGACACAGGGAGACCAGGAAGCCAGGAGCCTTCCCTTCTCTCTAGCGGGGGCTCTGCCTCTCGAGCTCCTCCCGGCCCTCACTTCATGTCAGTGTTCGGCCTCACGGGGCTGGTTCTGATGGCAGCCAGCCCCGCCACCCTCTGCCTCACTCCTGCCTGGACACCCTGAGGACCCACTCCCAGGGGCTGCCCAAGGCTCAATCAGACCCTTTTTTTTTTTTTTTTTTTTTTACCAGTTTATATTATGATCCTAATTTTTAAAGTAACGCTAACTTTGTATGGATGATGTCTCAAATGTATTAAATGATATTCTTTATGGAAGTATTGTCTTTTGAGGGCTCAGGTAGAATGAAAGCTGGAACCTTATTTTGGGGTTGGGGGCAGCCAGGTAGCGCTCAGGGGCAGGGGCTTGGTCCAAGGGACGGTGGAAAACTTGTTGACTTCTGGGGGATTTGGTTGGACCAGAAACCAGGTTGGGGTCACGTGGAGGGCCTCAGGACGTCCCTTGAGAGGGCAGGTTAAAGCCCTTGACTCCTGGGGGCCCCCAGCCCCACGTGCTTATAGGGGCAGTGAGGGGGCTGGCTGGGCTGAGGGGCGGGCCACCCTGGTAGGGATGTGGGCGGGAAGGCACAGTGCTTGTCCATTCACTGCAGCTGGGGGCAAGCCCCAACCCTTCACCCCACACCCAGGAGCCACCCGGAAGGCGATGGGCACAACCACTTTATTACTGTGGACAGAGGAGCCAGGGTGCCTGTGGCCTGGGAGGAGGAGGAGGGGCAGCACAGGGACTGGGGAGGTGGGTGAGCCCAGATGTGGCCCCTGTACTTCCCTGTTCCCGGCTACCCACTGTTCCAGGGCTGAAGGTGAGAAGGGGCAGCCCTGGGGCTGGGGACAAAAAGAGCCCCTGAGCGCTGGGCTCCTCCTATGAGGATGCTCCCCTGGTGCTGAGCCTCTTCATGCCTAGACAGTCCACCATCGGTTCCTGAGGAGGGAAGAGCTGAGGCAAGGCTGCAGGACACCTCCCACTGTCTGTTCACCTATCCAGCCCCAGCTCGGGCAATTTGGAACGCAGGCGGTCCAGAGGCCCTCGTGAGGACAGACTGGAGGAAGCACACTAGTGCTCTAGCTGGGCAGGCTGGGCTGGGGAAAAGCCACCCCATCTCCTTTTTTTCGCCTCTCCCTGCTCCACCAGTACCTGGTCTCCCTTCATGCTCAGCCAACCTGGGGGAGGCCGGGCCAGGGAAGGGGACACTGGGGCTGGGTAGGAGCCCCAGCTTGCCTTCCCACATCTCCATCACCAGCCATGGGCACCCCGGGGCAGCGGGCAGGTGGTCAGCATGGTTTAGCAGTTGCTGTTCCTGCGCAGGGAGGCATGGCTGCGCAGGGAGCACTGGAGCTCCGTGAAGGCGAGTGAGCCCACAGTGATGGCGCACGGGCCCACAGGGTAGAAGCCGAACCTCTCGTAGAAGGGCACCAGTGTGTCCTCGCACATGAGCACGGCCCGGCGCACGGTGGGCTGGCTGCCCAGGTGGTGCAGGTAGCGCCACAGCAGGATGGAGCCCTTGCCTTGCTGCCGGAAGGTGTGGTGCACAGCCAGCACATGCAGGTGGGCCGTGCGGCCACCAGGCCTGTGCAGCGTCAGTGATTCCTGGGGGCAAACAAGGGACATGAGTCCAGGTTACCTCTGCCAACACCTATCCCCTAAACCACCCCTACCTGGGCCAATAGCAGGTATCCTCTGAGTGCCTCCAATCAGGGCTCCCCTTCCACCCAAGGAAGGCCCCAAATTGGGAGCTGCATCCCTGGCCATGAGGCCCTTTGAGACCCCACAGGGCTGGGCTCTCTCACCCTGGAAGAGGACCTAAGGCCTGTGCTCATCTCTCTGGTTCTGGAGGAAGAAATCCCAGCCTCTGGGCTCCTCTACCCCCATCTGGCTGGCCTTTGCCAGAGCAGGAGAACCCAGAGGCCAGCAGGCAGTGGCCTCTCTTCCAGAGCCTTCCAGGGGCCTGTCATCACAGCCCCACTCTGCCCTCACCTGAGTGAGTCTCTCCTCATCCCACAGCGAGCCAATGATGAAGGCCACGAGGCGGCCCTCCTGGAACCAGCCCAAGGACAGCTCTGGACAGAGGGTCAGGAAGTGCCGGATCTCATCCAGATACAGGGGGCACGTGCCCGAGACAGAGATGAAGGCTGTGGCAGGAGGCACGAGTGGGTGACTCAGCGGTCGCTGTGCCACATGCCCACTGTCCACTGCACACCAAGCATTGGCTCAGATGCCAGGGGTGGGGTCTCCCGCCCCCCAAACCTTCCCCACAGAAAAGCAGGGGATTCAAGGCTGTTGTTCCCGCCCCCTACTTTCCTGAACACGCATTCGCACATGCGCACACACGGAAACTGTCTGATACTCTGGGGTCCCAGGCACCAAGGATAGGAGATGTGAGGGTCTTCTCCCCACAGGGCAACCGCAGCACAGTACAGCAGCATCCCGGGCCATGTGTGGAAGCAGCTCACCCTCACGCTCAATCTCAAACACGCTAGCTGCGTCCTCTGGGGTGAGGCAGCGAAACTCGCTGGCAGGGAGTGTGTGGCGCCGGTGGCGGCTTGGGGAGTCTGGGATCCCAGGTGCCAGGCACAGGGCCACGGGCTTCAGGTAGTGGATGCTCTGTGTGGACATCCTGGCTGCTGGTGCCACCTTGGGGTGCCCCAGCTTCAGAAGTAGCCTCCACGACAGCCAAGGAAGGCCCCGGAGCACCTGTTGGGGAGCAGTGAGAATCAGGGGTCTGATCTTCATCCCCAAGAGGGCGCGTCTTGCTTCTTTCATAGCTGGATCTGGGGTGGGGCCAGCCCCAAAGTGGAGGGGCACATGCCCCAGGTGCCTGGCCCCAGGAGCAGTCTTGGGGACTCTCAACATTGCTGCTCTTTCCCCACCTTTCCCTCTCAGCCAGAAGTACCCCCCGGAGCAGCCCCTCCAAACCTCCACATTCTGGCCTCACTGCCCTCTGGGTGCATCTGAGCCCTAGGAGATGCGGGAGGAGTGGGCAGTGCTCGATGGAGCCTGGGGCATCCCCGACACTGCTGCCCAAGGGAGGAGGGGGCATGCACCTCCGCTGACCACTTCTAATGCAACTAGGGGTGGTTTGCCCTACCTTCCCAGAGGGAGACTTTCCAGTCCTTTGGGTGCAAGATGGTGCGGCTGGGAGCTTTTTAGGCAGCTTCAGCCCTCAGCTCTGGAGCAAAAGCCCTTAATCAAAGAGAGTCCTTAGGGAGCCTCCACATTTACCCAGATGGCCGCAGACTGAGGTGTGGGCACACAGGGCGGGGCTGGGGAAGAGCAGACATGGAGGGCCTACCGTACCTCTTGCCCCACCCCTGGCTCATCAGCTGTGCCCCTGTGGCACTTTTTGTCCCTCTCCCATGACACCCTACAGATGTACAGTTGTTAGAGGAGGCCACTCCTCCCTTAAAAAGCCCTGTGGCTTCCACATGTCCTGCCTCCTCCACCTTCTCTCCCCATGTCTCAAAGCCCCAAGCAGTGTACTCCTGTCCCTGAAGGTGGCGAGCCAGGGCTGGGGGTCCCACTTACCAGGACTGTGGGGCGAGGGCCCCAATGTTCCCACGCCAGAGCCGGTCACCCCAGGGACCCTCCACAGGCACAGGAACAAGGAAGATCTGGGTACACAGCAGGTGTGGCCAGGCAGCATGCAACGTTGTTATCAAAGATTCCTAACCCCCCACGCCCTGCTCGCAGTCCACCAGGCAGGGGGAAGCTGGCAGGGCTCTGGCAGTGCCAAGCTGGTCCCTGCCTGCTGAGGGTAAAATGTCAGCCTGGCACGCTGAGCACAGAGGGGATTACAGCAGCTGACTGGGGCCCCAGGGTTTAGGGGAGAGCATGGGGCTAATCCCTACTCTGGCACTGACTGGCTGGGACAGGCTTTCATCCCCTGGCCCCAGAGGCCTGGGCAAGCCCCCCTCTGAGGGTTCTTCCAGCTCTTGCAGCCCGAGAGGGCTACCATTTATAGCTCTTGCTCCAGGCTGAGCCCCTGGCAAGAGTCTCCTTTAATCTATGTGACAGCCCTGCCCAGTGAGTATTGACCCCATTTCATAGAGAAGGAAACCGAGGCTCGCAGAGGTTAAATAACCTGCTCAGAACTCCCAGCAAGTCAGGGAAGTGGGAGAGGCAACACCAGGTCTGCCTCCCCATTACATGCTGTTACCCCTCTGGTTGCTGGGCCCACTGGATTTCGAGTCTTCATGGTTTTACAGCTGTTTGTCAGACAGTGTCCCCAAGTCAGAGTCTACCGAAGCAAAGGGACTCAGCGAGTCTTAGAAGGAAATGCCTAAATCTGGCTCCAGGCCCTGCAGGTGGAGCTGATGGGCCTGCAGAGGCAGGTAGGCAGGGCTTGCTGTGTAGACGGTGGCAAGCCACTGAAAGGGTTTGATCACCAGACACACCCTCTACATCCTGCCCTTGTAAATTACCTCCTCCATCATGCATGTACCCAAAGTCTGGTTCCCCAGGTGTACTCCCTTCCAGAGCACTCTGGGGAAGATCCCAGATCCTGAGGTGGGAGTCAAACCCTCTTGCTCCCTGCTCTCCATCACCATCATCCATGACATCTTCCATCATCTATCACAACTTCCATCATCCATGACATGTTCCATCATCACTCGGCCATCTGTCACAACAACCAGCCCAAACAAGTAAAAGGTCCGTAGAGACTCACGCCATCCCCCCAGTACTGTACCTGCCTTGTCTCCCCCGCCTGCTGTCTCCCTGAGGTACTTAAATAACCCTGAGGTGGTACAGCCACCACTCTGGAAGACTTCGGCAGTACCTACTAAAGCTGGACATACACGCACCTGGGGCCCCGCAATCCCTCCTTCATGACCCTGCCAAACACTGAAGGGCAAGAATGTTCCCCACTGGACGCAACCCACCTGACCATTGACCATAGAAGCGACTGTGGAATATACGCAAAATGGAGGACCATCCAGCAATGAGAGGGAACAAACCACGACGACACAGCATCACAGACAACTTGTGAACATGACAGTGAGTGAAGGAAGCCGGAAAATGGGTGGCACAGTGCAATTCCATGGATTCCATTCTAATCCGGTGGCTGCCCAAGGAGGGTTTTGGAGGGCTGGAAATGTAACCTCCATTTCTTAAATTGAGTGCACGTTACGTGAGGGAGGTGCTGGAAATTCATCAGGCTGCCAGTTTGTCCACTTTCGCGTATATGTGTTTTACTGAAAGTTCACTTTACTATTCGGGAGGTTGCTCTACCTGACATGTCCACTCCCAAGTTCCTTGACCACCAATGACCTTGGTGTCACCCATTCCCAGGGCCGCCCTGGGGCCATCTCAGCTTTCCCGCTGGAATCTTGAGCCCCAGCAAGCTGCCTCCTGCTCTTCCATCTCGCACCCCTCGAGGCCCCTCTCAGTCCCCACAGACTGCCCTGGCCTCCCTCTCTCCCTTCCACTCACATCCCTCCCGCACCCCTTAGCTTTTCCCTCTCTAGTACCCAGTCCCGCCCTTCCGCCACGCACACCCCCTACTGGCTTTTATACCAGCACAGTAGTGCCGAAACCCTGTCCACCCACCACAGGAGTGCTTGCTCTTACCTGTGATCCAGGAGTGACTGCCAGTGCCAGCCCTGCCCGGTGCTGCTGGGCCCATGGGATCCTGGCACCGGGGTGACCCCAGACCCGTCCAGACACCCGGCACACCCACACTCCTATCTGTTGGGTCCCCATCCCCCAGGGCCCCTCTGCTGTCTGAGGCCCAGCAGAACTCCCAGCTCACCACATAACTCCCACCCCGACTGCCACCAGGCAGCTTCCCACCTTTCCCCTTCTGGGCACCCATGACAGACCTCTCAGGACTAACCAGAAGACCTCCTCGGGCTTGGCTTTCAGGCCTGGTGGGAGGAACATGCCCAGGACCTGGACTGGCACCCCTACCTCCAACCTTGAGGTCCTAGAAAAGGCCATTCCTATGACCTGCCCAACTCTCCCTGCTTCAAACCTGGTTCTCACACCTGACTGCACATTGGAATCACCTGGGAGCTTAAAAAATTCCAACGCCTGCGTCACCCGCAGGGATGCTGATTTTAAAGTTCTGGGTAAGACCTCAGGCGTGTAGACCCTCCCCAGGGGATTCTAATGTCTGCCTGAAGTGCGTGTTCTCCAAGCAGCCTTTTGGCCCTGATTTCGCATCCTGTTTGTCTTCCTTGTGGGGAGAGTGTTTTTCAGCCAACACGGGTACCCAGCCTGCCGTGTGCTCAGAGCAGTGGGGATTCAAAGCTTTGTAGCCCCAGAACCTTTCTTGAAGTCTTTGGCAGAGGTCTAGTATATAAAACAGACCAAGAGCCACCTGGCTGGAACTATGTGAGGGCACCCCACAGGGGTCTCCAGTCATCTCAGAGCACCCTCTGCCCTGAAAGCTCCTTGGACCACAGTGCCCACGCATATTCCCTTCCGGGTCACGATGTTCGTCTCTCGTGCCTGTTCCCCCTGCCCGTGGCTGTTTAGAAGTGTTCTGAGGCTCTTCCCAGGCTCAGGGGACAAGAGAAGAGTGCCATCTACCTGAGAGGCAGTCACAGGTGACACTGCAGGCATTCTAACTGCAGAACCAGAGGTGAGAAGACAAGACTACTTGATATAAAGTCAATGTGATCAAATGTTCCCATGTGGGCTCCGGGTGCTTCTTTTCAGACCCCTACTGAAACAGTTTTACTCTTTATGCCAAGTATCCCTCCAACACCAGGTCCCTTGAAAGGGTCCTGTAACCACTGCTCCCCGGCTCTGACTCTGCTCAGTCTGGCCCCGCACCACACTTCTCACATGATGGCTCCCCCTTAGGGGTCCCACCATCACTCCTGCCAGTCTGACCTCCTTTCAGGTCTCTCAGCCCACCAGACAGGTCCACACATGTCTGAATACCAGCTGTGGGCTGGGTTCCAGTTCTCTCCCACAAGGTTCTTTGGTCCCAGGTAAATCATGGGCTATGGCTCCTTTGGCCCTGCTTCAGGGCTCCAGAACATTCTATGACAGGTTGTCTAGGGCACACAGAGAACCCTCAGAGGGCCATGTTACCTAACTCCTCATCTGCCCCCACTGAGCCTCACTTCTGACCCAGCTAAGCCCCCATCGCACTAATGACCCCAAGTGGTGAAGACGGTGGGTACAGATTTGGCTGTCCTCATGACCGAGTGGACCACATGTCACCACAGGAAAGCCGAGGGCTGAGCTTCAGGGATGTCCACTCGAGGGGAAAGAAAGGTGAGGTTATGAGCAGAACCAGGATCAGGACACGTCCCAGAATCCAAGGGACGAGGTGGTCAGCAGCGTCAAATGCAACCAAGAATGGAGAAAAGGTCTCAGATTCTCCTAACAAGGAGGCCCCGGACAGCCTTTAAGTTTTTCAGGAGAGAGGGGTGGGCAGGGAGGACCGATGCAGAGGAGCAGCCTTACACTGACAAAGCAGAGGTGACAGCAGGGCAGAGGCCATTGGCTAAAGGCACACTGACCCATCGGCCTGGTGGGGCATGGAGAAGACTTCCCTCACCCCACCCCCCAACACCGAGCCTGCAGCAACTCTGCCACACCTGGAGAGCCTGCGCAGCAGCCACATGGGCCCAGGTGAGTGACGTCTTGGTCCCAGGGCCTCTGGGGAGCTTCCCACATAGGGCTGCACCTACTTCCCCCTCCACCCCTCCATGTGACAGCTGCCCAGGGCCCAGGGGAGTCCACCTGGGGGAGACCAAGACAGGGTCCCATGAGAGACAGGGTCCCATGAGAGACAGGGCCCAGAGACACTCTGATGATGCCTCCGAGACCCCAATTTTTTCACGCAGAGCAACTGAAAAGCCCTGACAGGCAGGGAAGGTCATTCTTTATTTTGGCACTTGAGTAACTAGTGCATTTTTTGGTGGTTTTGAGGGTGGCTTTTTTCTCTCAACTCCTCCTCTGCACTTATGTCTGTCCTGCACGCCTACACTGAGCACATTTCACCTGACCATATTTACCTTTTCAACCTCAGTGTGTCCATGCAGGTTCCCAGGGAACAGAGGCTGAGATGGAGAAGTGTGTGCAGGAGGCTCACCGGGGAGAGCTCTGGGGGCAAGCCCTGCCGGGGAGCAGGGACTGCAGGACTGGGCAGGGCAGGAAGTCGGGCTGTGGTGATGCAGCAGCGATAGAGGCCTGAGCCCATGTCATCGCGAGCTCAGGAGCCGCAAGCCCTTCAGAGATGCCCGGATTGAGGTGGACAGCAGGCCTTTTAGCCCCACATCCACCCTGGGTGAGGAGGCTTCCCTTAGCAGAGGGCAATTCCTGCAGGAGAGTGCAGCTGCAAGTCACGAGCAGTGCTGCCAGCTGGGGGGTGATGCTCTAGCTCACTCTCTCCCAGCTGCCAAGAGCCACCCTAGCAGCGTGTTAGCGCCAACTTCTGGGGTCTCTGCCAGGATGGTAAAGCCTGTAACGTGGAGAAGTGCCCCCAAACAACACACTCTCCTTATCCGACTTTATGTTCTGCCTCTCTCGATGCAGTATCCTCCGATTCCCGCCCTGTACTCTCCCAGCTCCTGTTGGCACCATGCTGGACCTGCAGTCCCTTCCAGGGATAGCCTTTTCCCTCTCTTAGGTGGCACAGTACTTCACCAGCCATATTATGTTGTGATTTAAACCTAGTTATTGGTCTAGTGCAAAGAGAGGAGGTGGAATAGATCCTTGGGGGTGGGGCGGGGCAGAACATGTCTTATAAGGAGGAATCATTGTCTCCAAGCGAGAGAGAGAGAGAGCACTAACCTCTAACAGGCAGGAGGGGACCACAGCTGTGAAGGTCCAGAAGGCTGGAGCAGAACCTGGAGCTTCAAGATTTTTGAGTACAGTGACCCAGATATCCCCAGGTGTCTCAGAGTCCCATTTCTTCCCAGTCAGATCCTCCTTGGCATAGCTGACTCAGTAAGGTTGAGAATTCAGCCTTCTCTGGGGCCTGGCTACTCTTATTACGTCCAGAACCTGATCCTCTACTTTTCTCTGTCCCCCAACTTCAGGAGGCGAGTTTCTTTACATGCTGCCAAGGATACCTTCTGGCTTTTATACTGAGCCTCCAGTTGGTGACCCACAGCCTTTTACTGTTTTTCTCCAATGCGACTGCCCCTAAGAAGAGCCATGGGATTCCGCAGTCCTTATAAAGACTACTCTCTCATACCTTGCAAATGCCTAAGATTTTTCACCACCACTGCATTTCCTTCCACTGGTATCCCAGGCCAGTCCACTGCCCATGAAAGTTGTTGTTTTTTTTTTTTTTGGAGGAAGATTAGCCCTGAGCTAACATCTGCTGCCAATCCTCCTCTTTTTGCTGAGGAAGACTGGCCCTGAGGTAACATCCGTGCCCATATTCCTCTACTTTATATGTGGGACGCCTGCCACAGCATGGCTTGCCAAATGGTGCCGTATCTGCACCCAGGATCCGAACTGGTGAACCCCGGACTGCCAAAGCGGAATATGCACACTTAACCGCTGTGCCACCAGGCTGGCCCCATGCCCATGAAAATTTTAACAATTGTATCACTACAGCATGCCAGGGGCCAGAATATTCCACCTACCACTAATGAGGTGGGTCCTCATTAGCAGACAGATGATCCAGTTCCAGAATCCCATTTGGAGTCTGTTCCCTAGGACCACGTTTGGCACCAATAGGAAATTGACTAAGACTCTGAGATCTGCATGAAGGCAGTTATTGGGAGCCCTCTCAGGCCAGCACCTGTGAGGGCATCAGGTCAGCAGCAGCAGGCAGAGCGAGAAGTTTAACTGTATTGAGGTCATTGCAGCAGAGGCCTCAGCTGATCCCAGGAGGAGCTCTGAGGCTGGGATGGCCTTGCCCCAATGTTCTGAATAGAGGGGAGAGGGCCAGGCTTTGTTCCCCCTCACAGAGAGTCATTGGATGGGTGAGGCATCTTCCTTCAGTGCAGAGCAGTCCTTGGAGAGGGACGCAGCTGCGGGGAGGAGTGCCTCAGACATGAAGGCGGGCTTGCGCTGTGCACCACAGCATCTACTGTGCCCAGCCCCAATAGACTTATAAGCCCCTGGAAAACAGAGAGTGTGTTGAAAGTGTGGCATCATGCCGCCTACAGAGTAGGAATCTATCAACTGGGTGTCGATTCTTCTGTTGAGGAGGATGGCACTTAGCTTCTTGACTTCCTGTGGACTTATTTTGAGGCCTCCTTTGCATAGATAGGCCAGCTTCACTGCAGGGCTGAGTAGGGCCCCATCTTTATTTACAGTTCAATATCTGCCATATTACACAGGCAGTTTCCTCAGGAACCTTCCAGACCTTTCTGGAATGGAGGTATCAAAGCCAGGACGGGATCGCCACCTCCTGGAGAAAGAACAGACCTACGGCTTTGAGCATCTGGAGTCCCAGTGTCCAATAGAAAGAGCATGTGTGCCCCATATGTGATTTTCAATTTTCTGGTAGCCACATGCAAAAAAGCCAAAAGAAACAAATTTTAATAATATATTTTATTTAACCTAATACATATATTGTCATTTCAACAAGTGATCAATATAAAAATATTAATGAGATATTTTATATTCTTTTTTTTTCTGCAATGAATTTTCAAAATTCAGCGTGTATTTTACACTTACAGCACACATCAATTCAGACCAGTCACATTTCAAGTGCTCAAGAGCCACGTGTGGTTAGGGGCTACCATAATGGGCAGTGAGATCTAGAGGCTGAATGAAGGCTAAGGAGAGAGCAACAGAGTGTGTGTGTGTGTGTTTGTGTGTGCGCATGCATGTGGGGTGAGCATGGATGTATGTGTGATGTGAGTGTGTATGTTTCTCTCCATGTCTAGGAAAATGGAGAGTTGTGGACTTAAGGAAAGACAGAGGTGTCCCAGAGGCCTGTTGATGCATTTAGGGCCATTAGGAGAGGTTGGCTATTTTGTTCAATCATTCAACAAAGATGCTTGAGTACCTACCATGAGTCAGATCTGTGCTGGATGCTGGGATACAAAGATGGCGAAGATATGGTCCCTGCCCTAAGGTGTTTACGATCGTGTGGGAGAGACAGGAGCACAAAAACTGGTTGTAATAAAGGGTAATAAGTATAATCACACAAGTGTTATCAGGCTAATAGAGGGTAATAAATACAATCACACAGGTATTACCAGGTAAGTGAGGGAATAAGCAGGGGGAATGGGGCACTTGGAAGACTTCATGGATAAGAAGACCCAAGCTGGGTCTTGTAACATGAAAAGGAGTTCTTTAGATAGAAACAGAGGTTCAAGTAGTAGAAAAAAATTCCAGGCATGCAGACGGCGAACAAGTGAAAAGGTATAGAGGCTCCAAAAAGTTGGGATCCTGAAGTAGGCAGCTGGGCTGGAGCATGGAGCGAGTGTGCTTGGTACAGAAGTGGAAGAGGGGGTTGGAGGCAGGTAAAGGGAATCAATTCATGAAGGGCACACGCGTCATTCTCTGGTGGACCATGAGAGCCACAGAAAGATATTAAGCTGAGAAGTTGGAAGATCATGTGTATTTTCCACCTCCCTGGCACAACGTGGCGGATAGATTAGTGGCCACAGGCCTGGTGAGGAGACCACACAGCAGTGTAGGCGAGCGATGGAGGTGAACTAAGAACATCAGGTAGTGTTTGTCAGGCTGGTGCATCGTACCGGCACTTTGCAAAGCACTTTATCTTCATCATGGCGGTTAAATTCTCAGCAGCCCTAAGAAGTAAGTACCATTACTATTCCCATCTACCAGAAAGGAAACCGAAGCTCGGAGAAGTAAAATAACTTGCGCAAGGTCACACAGTGAGTCAGTGGCAGCAGGAGCTTCAAACCCACGTCCAGGTGACTCCGGAGCCTCATACGTAGCTGCCGCACTGCTGCATGGCTGCACCACCCCACCTCCCTGCGGAGCAGCCCCCAGCAGACGAGCTCTGGACCTGGGGAGTACGAAAAGCGGGTAGAGGTAGAGGGGTCATGACCTGGGCTTTGATCACATGTGGAGCTTAAGACTGAGGGCTAACCCTCAGGTGGCCAACTGGGAACCCAGGTAGGTGATGCTGCCATCGACCTGGATGAGGACTCTGGGAGAGGAAAGGGTTTGGGGAGATGTCACTTTGTATCTATGGTTGGTTATCCAGGAAGTACTTGTGAGTTGAGCTGAGGAGAAGGCCCTGACCTGGCAACCTGGGACTTGGTGGTGAAGAGGGTGGCATGGCTGAGTGACAGCAGCCCTACTGTTCTCAGGCTAGTCTGGCAGATTTGCTGTCCCGGGCTCCTGTATCTTCAGGAAGGAGAGAAACAGGGTGAGCCTGCCAATCTTACTTATTGCTCAACCTTTTCATGGTTGCCCCCAGAACAAAGGGTTTTGCCCAGTGTACTGCAATGGTTCCTAAGAGTTAGGAGTGAGAATGGCCAAGGGCTGGCCCGTCTGAGTCCTGATCCTGATTGTAGAGCAGGGTGACCTCGGGCAAGTCCCATGGTTCTCCCAGGGATTCAAAGCAAGGAGGAGCGAGGCTCCAGGAACAAGAAGGACCCCTTTAATCCCGAAAACCCATGATTCTTGAGCAACCCACAGCTGAAGCCTCAAGCAGAGGCATTTCTCCAGCCAGTTGCCGAAGGTGTGGGAGGGCTCCCTGGGGTGGGAAGGAGTTCTCCAGGCCTGTCTGGATTTGCTGGGACAAGGATGCTAGGAGAGGCCAAGCAGGTGGGGCTCCCCTAGGGGGCAGTGTGGGGCCCGTGCACACTTTGTGGGTCTGGAGAGATGACCCAATGGCTGGTTAAGATAGGGACAAGACAGGGCCTGCTTCCTAGAGATCAGTTCACTTTGCTGCCAGCTCTGCTGCCTCCTGTACCCGGCCAGCCCCTTAGCAAGGGGAGTATCCAGGCTGGCTCAGTTTCAGGCAGGCACATCTGTAAATAAGCAAAATTCTCCTGAGAAGCATCTCTCTTTTCCAAGAAGGGCTGGGTGCTGAGGCCCTGAGAGGAAGGGGTTTCTCCATCGGGGAATGAGGGTTTTTTTCATTCAACAATTATGAAAATAAAAACTAAGCAGATGCTCCTATCTGGGCTCACTCCACTTGCCAGGCTGGGTGTGCAGAGACTGTGGCTGGGGGCTCGGGGTTTGGGAAGGAGTCAAGCCTCAAATCTAGTCTGGAGTATCTCAGGTCTGAGTGAAGTCACTGAAGGACACCATCGGGTGGGGTGGTGGGGAGGAACATACTGAGCCTCTCTTTCTCAAAGGGCTCAGATGCAACTCAAACTAGGGGCAATAGAAAGAGCTTAGATGTAGCATGGGCAGCTCCTTGGGTGTATGGAGGGGAGGATGGGAAGCTGACCAGATGGAGGAGCAGGAATCTCAGGCCTTTGACACCCACCAGTATGGCACATTATTGAGCTCCAACACTGTGCCAGGCACCAGTGTTACACACACAAGTATGACATGATCCACATGCTCAAAAGGGGTTTAGTAAGGGAGAGATCAGCATTTGAAATCAATGGCTCCTAACTACAACCTAGCAGGTTCCTGGTGGTGGTGAGGGAACAGCATAGCGTGGCATGATGCTTCAGAAAAGGGGGGCTCATACTTCCTCCTTTACAGGGGGTAATCTATGTAAAGGGGGATAATCTATGCAAGCACTTAGTAAAGTACATGGCATTAAATTACAGCTCAATAAATGGGAGCTATTATTAGCCATTATTACAAGAAGCTGCAGAATAAACATGGCACATCTTCCTGGAGTGCCAATTTTACTCAACAATCGAGGAGGAAAGGACATTCTTTTTATATTAAAACAACAGAGACATACGCTGGAGTAAAATGCAAAACTCACTTGGATTTTTGACATCCTACAAAGATTTGGGGCCTGCATCGCCCTGCCCATTCAGCCTACTTGCTCACCCCATATCCCCCGATGGACATAGGAACTAGAAAAGCCCCTGCCCTTGGAGTGGGGAAACCTGGGTTCCAACTTGACCTTGTCAGTTACTACCTTGTGACCTTAAGTACTGAATTCCTTGGGCTCTGTTTCCTCATTGGTTACACGGTGTTAACTACACCTATATCCAGGATTGTGATAACAAACAAGATAATATATGTGAATGTGCCTGATCAATAATAGGTGCTCAACAAATGTTAGGTTATCAGGGGCCAAGGAGGTCAGGCTAAAGGGGCACGGTAGGTGGAACAGAAGCTACTATGTTATTGCTACTAAGCCTCCCAGGTCTTTATGGGGGAGAGAGTAGGGAACTGAGTCCTGACAGCAATGACTCCAGATGGCCATTCTACCTTGTGGTCTGGATTGGAAGTCTATGATTTGCAAACCTAGCTTTGCCCCTAAATTGTACCCTAATTCCCCTTCAGCTCATTTAGTCTCAGTTTTTCTATATCTTAGTATGTGAGTTTTCCAAGATTTGGCTCCACCGACGACTACTCCAAGCCCAATATTACCCCAATACTCTCTAAGTACTTGGTTCAGGGCATCTTAGGTACTCAAGCTGACATCTGTGCTTCATGAACGTGCTTATAACTTTTCCATGAGTGTAATTCTGTATCCTTGGCAGCCTGTAAACTACACAAAGAAAAGGGATTCTGCCTTTTTTTGAGAACCTAAATACTGTAATATTGAAGCATCCTACTAATCTGTCATTGATGCTTACAGAAAAATGTGGAAAAAATGATTTTGACTGAGAAAGGCTAGGGCCATATCTTGAGTATTCTTAATTTCCTTTTAACAACCCATTATGAATCTGTCCTCTGAGAATGTATCTAAAGCTTTTGGAACTTACTTAGGGGACACATTAGTATAATTACTTTTTATATTTTAAAATGGCAATATGGAGCAGACCATAAATATAACAGTTCTGCCAATCTAGAATTTTAGTCTAGGCGGGGGGAGGTTTTGAAATATTATAATGGTTAAGCTTTACTGAGGGAACTAGATGCCAAGCACTGTTCGCTTTTATTTAATCCTCTCAACTGCCTGATGAGACAGGTACTGCTATTATCACCCCTATTTTACAGATGAGAAAATTAAAGTGAAAAGAAGTTTATCAGCTTGCCTACCTTTATCACATTAGTAACTGGCAGTGCCAAAAATTGGAACCCATGGCTCCCACTCTTAACTAAGTTGCCATCCTATTACCTCCTGTCACGCATACTAACCCTCATAGAACTTTGAACTCATCTAGATGGGTTGAAAGCCAAACCATAGAGGCAACTAATACTTGCTTATCTTTCTCATCTTTCTCCGGGCTTCCTTCGCCAACTCCTCGACCAGTCCCTAGGGGTCATGACCTTCCAAGCTTTGCTTGGAATTCTCTAATACACTCTAGATACACTTTATACATATCTATTATGCCTTGCTTACAAGCTGCCTTGGAGTTGCTTTTTTAGCTATTTAATGTGTACATGTTTTGTCTCTCCAACTAGATTGTAAACACCTAGAGGATAGGGACTGTATCTTGCTCTTTCCGTATCCCTCCCAGTGGCTAGGACTAGGCTGGAGACGCCAGGGGAGCTCATTTAAATGTTGTTGACAGTCTCGGGATCATCCTCCAACAGCCCCCCCAGCCACTCCCCTTTTCCTCGGTCCCCACCCCTTCCTGCTCCTTTTATTTTTACCCGCTCTGGCCTCGCCCCTCCCTCATGGAGTCCGTCCTTTCCCCCCCCGCCTCTGGCAGCATCTCCAGCGTCCCCTAGCGACGGGGAGGTAGCTCCTAGCAACCGCATCTCGGTTCCCTGACGACGGCGGCACGTAGGGCCACGTCAGCGCGCCATGGCCCCGCCCCCGGCGCCGGCCGGCCCCGCCTCCCCGTGCCTCGTTCGCCGCCGCTGTCGCTGCCGCCGCCGCCGGCGCCGCCTCCCGAGACTCACACAGAGCAGTTATGGCGGATCCCGCAGCGCCCGCGCCCGCAGCTCCGGCTCCCGCCCAGGCCCCGGCCGCGGCCCCGGAGGCGGCCCCGACCCCGGACGCAGCCCCCGCCCCGGCCCCGGCGCCGGTGCCCGCCCCGGACTCGGCCTCGGGGCCGTCCTCAGACTCCGGCCCCGAAGCCGGCTCGCAGCGGCTCCTGTTCTCCCACGACCTGGTGTCGGGCCGTTACCGCGGCTCGGTGCACTTCGGGCTGGTGCGCCTCATCCACGGCGAGGACTCGGACTCGGAGGGCGAGGAGGAGGGCCGCGGGAGCTCTGGCTGCTCCGAGGCGGGGGGCGCGGGCCACGAGGAGGGCAGGGCCAGCCCGCTGCGCCGCGGCTACGTGCGCGTCCAGTGGTACCCGGAGGGCGTCAAGCAGCACGTGAAGGAGACCAAGGTGCAGCGGGCGGAGTTAGCTGCTCGAGCCGTAGGCCGGGAAGGGCAGGGAGGGGAGGCGTGCGAGGCGCTGCCCGGAATGGTGCAGCTGCACTGGGCCGAGGTGGGAGGACGAGCCTCAGCGGAGGGGACGCTCCGGTGCAAAGTCATTGCACCAGCCCTGGGCCGCCGGGCCCCGGGCCTCCCCGCGCGAAGGGACTTCCGAGCCGTGCTGTGCTATGCTGTGGCGTCGGCCTCGGGATTAGGAACGTGGACCTACCACCGTGGGGAACTCCTGGGGTCCGAGGCACGCTGGCATTACACCAGTGCGGCGCCTTGCTGACCCCTGAGGAGCTCCATGCTGCATTGTGCATCCGGAAAGGAAGGCCGTGCTGGGTCCGTGCAGGGAGGGGTTGTGGGCCTTCCAGAACAAGGATAGAGGTGAAAATCTCGGGCGACGTGAAACCAAAGAAGTTCACTAGATTACAGAATGCATTATTATGGGTGAAGAAACCCAACTCCTTTTGGTTTTATCTCGTTGCCTCATTTTAATTGCTACGGGGAACTTTGTGAGTAAAATTATTAAGAATCAGAGCCGTGATATTAATAGTGCTGAGGGGGGGATGTGACAGCTGCGACTGGGATTGATGACTCCCAAGTGCAGTTGGACTTCTTGAAAAAAAATACTATAGAACCATGGATGGAGGAGAGCCACCCATTTGGAAACCTGAAGGATTTTTCTTGACTAGAGGCTGTTAAGCAGACATCAGACTCCCATGTGGCATTGGGGTGAGGCTGATGAATATTGCAGTTTTACAAAAACGAAGAGGTTTATCATCATAAACCTGAAACCTTGGACCAAGGTTGGTTTGATGGCTTTCGTGTCTTGTTTTCCTGAGTGTGAATTCCTATCAGTGATTCACACGCACACACACCCCTGTATCTTTCACCCCTTCTTCATCTCCTCCTCCTCCCCTTCAAGAAAACATTTCTAAGCAGCAATCAGGCCTGGGCTGTTTCAGCTGCCTGGGATGTTGAGAGGTCTGATTTCAGGGGAGGGCACTTTACAAGTTAATCTGGGTTTCTGACGCCCTGGGAGACAAAGGTGACAGAGGAATACGGCTTCATGCCACACTACAAAGGGGGTCTGTGATGATGGCTCTGGCAGGGGAAAAAGCCCCGCTCCCGGGAAGAGCCTGTGATCCGTTTCCTAGTGGCAGAAATGACTGCTGATACCAGCAGGATCTTTTTCCTTGCCAGTGCGCATGCATCCACAGTCAGGAATCCGCACACAGGACCCCTGGCTTCGCCTCAGAGAAATGCAGATCAGGCAATAGCTTCTCTGGCTTGGGGAGGAAATTATAAGTTCATGTGCGAAACTATGTGGAAAATATGATTTTTTTGCAGTGGAATGCTTGTTAAAAATTACCCCCAGTATTGTTATGTCCAGAAGAGGTTTTGCTGTATATCCTGTGTTTGTGCCTTGTCTTACAAGCAAATGGTTGTTAGTGTCTTTCTGTGGCTTTTTAAAATACGTTTTTCCCTAACCATCTTCTCTAGAGGTTTGTGACTTCTGGAATGCAGCTCATTTGGCTATGTCATGGCCTCCTGCCCTGGGACTCGGGAGGCAGGCCCAGCACACTGCCTGGAGCTGCCATGTTTATCAGTTGTTGTTCCTGTTCTCTTGACTTTAGTGGTTAACTTTGTTTACAGTTACGTTCAGTCTGCCTCCCCCACCATGTATAATTATATGAAGTTTGACTTAAAATACCTGTTTTGAAATTAAATAGAAAATAACCTTAAGGCACCCAGCTTGGATATATTTTGAAGCTGCCCTCTTGTGACTTGCTTTGAATTTGTTGAAATCCACTGTGGCTCCATTGGTGGTATTTTCTTTGCAATTGTAGTTTCTGTAGCTTCTGAGCTTAGCAAAAGCTAAGGGGCACAGGAATTCTTGCAAGTGGTGGCAAGTAGCGTCCGTTTATAGATGGCAGGACCCAGTTCTTCTTTTAGGACTTGCGAATAGGTTTGTTTCAGGGGAAGGTTGGTTTATACATGATGGGTAGCTCTCTGTTACCATGAGCCCTAGGCACAGATGACCTTGGTCATCTGAACGTCTCACCTGCTTTGCTCCAGGCCGCTGATTAGGGTGGTAGGATGGGTCTTGGGACCTTGCAGCACTGTGGTTTAGGAAGATTTTCCTTCTCACTTCCCGTTCTTTATAAATCCATCGAGGTGACAGTGTGCTGTAATGGAAAGACCATTAGACCGAGACTGAGCATTTAGGTTCTGATTCCTGTTCCATCCTTAATCTGGTTATGAGATTTGAGAACCCAATTATCAATAGAATAATGTAGTGACAGTTTTGGGAAACGTTTTTTTTTAAAGCTGCCACCTATTGGAATTTTTTTAATAGTGTCCTTTTAATGTGAAATGCTTAGTAGGCTGTGGAATATTTTTGTACTTTTCATGTTAGTATGGTAGGCAGTGAGTAAAGGCTTAAGATGAATCTCTTGATTTCTTTTAAGTTTTTAGTGAACAAATTCAAAAAGAGATGAAGAGGCTGGCCAACAAGTCCTCCCCTCTCCTGGACACTTCCATGAAAATTATCGACAGAAATAAAATAAGTAGTTCTTCCTTGGAACTGCAGAATTTATGGTCCGGTTCCTGAGGCTTCCAGCAGCCAAAGTTAAGCTTCTTTAGGACCTAAAAGAAGCACGCAGCTTGTGCGCCTTCCTTTCCTCAATCTCCTGACCTGCAGCATCGTAGTGATTTATCCACTTGAAACTTTTCCCATTTGGCCACAGATCTCCTATGCGGAAACTTACCCCCTGCCTATCAGTGGTCGTCCTTTGAGTAAAATTTTGGAATAAAGCCAAATGCCAGCAGCCTCTTTGCCTTCTTGAGCACTGGCTAGATATGGTGGATCTTTCTGGTCTCTACCTGTCATGGTTGGACAGCATGGCCCCTGTAAGGAAGAGAGCAGACTGCTGTCTGTCAGTCCAGGTTTGGGGGCTCCCTGTTTATGATTTAGTTTTCCTATCTCTTGTGTCTTTTGCTTTAAGTTGCCACAACATTCATGGTCTCTTGTGGTTTGAGATTTAATGTCTCTAAATTAAAGCTGTCTGTCTGTGATCACCCTGCTTTTGTGAGGCCCTATGTGTATGTGTGTTTGTAGCATCCCTGATGACAGGCCCCTCAGGAATTGGCTTTTCGGTTTATTTTTGGCTCCTACTCAGGCCAGCATTTCCATGGGGAAAGCTATTTAGCTGTAGCGTCATAGCATGTGAAGTTTGCTTGCCTCACGTGTCTAGGTACTGGACCCATTAAAAGCAATTGTTCTTATGATGCAATAGGAAGAAGTTAGGCAGGGTTAACCAAGAATCAGTATGGGGTGCATCTAATTGCATTTTATTCAGGTAGGATCACAGCACTGTAGACTCTCACAGCTGTTCTGTGATTTTATTCTTTGAACTTCGGTTTCCCCCATTCCGACTCCTGGGACTCAGTGCCTTGATGGTGCCTCTGTCTGGCTTGCTGCCTGACTCAAGGGCACTTTTACCAGATGAGGGGCCTGTGTTTGTATCCTCTGTTGGAAGTCAAAACTCTTGAGTGCTCTTCCTGGCTGTCACCTACTCTGAATGACCTTGGCCTAGTCACTGCCTCATTTTTTGTCTCTGCAATGAAATACAAGGTCTGTCTTTCTAGCCCCTGAAATGAGCCTGCACAGGTAGAATAACCAGAAGCGTAGCTGGGTGGTGCCTGGGGTGGCCACTTGGCTATAGCAGACACCATCCTGATGTCCATCAGGCAGAGCCAGCCCTGTCCCTTCAGGAGATCACTTCCGTGTGTCACAGGGTGGTGCTGACCACAGGGCAGCCGAAGAGGTGCCTTGGGAAGCAAAGGTGCATGGGGTGGGGGTTTGTTTTAGAAGGGTGGGAATTCCTAACTGATCTTGTTGCTTGAGACCTGGTGGATTATAGATTTGACTTCTTTGTTAAGCCTCATGTAAATAGACATGAACTTCACTCCTCTGTTACTTTATAAGAAATTCAGTAATGCACATTTAAACACCTGCCAAAGTCCGCCATTCTTCAGGAGGGGGAATGGAATGAACATATATGTGTGTATGTGTATACATTTTCCAGAATCTGGATGACATCTTTTGAAATTCCCAAAAGATAGGTAATGAGATTATGAATTACAGGATGGTAGAGTTATTGCTTTTGTATTTTAAGATAATGAGAACATTATCTAGCGTTACTATGTGCCAGGCACTCTAAAGGCTTTCTCTGTATTACTTAATGTTCACAACCCTATGAATTAGGAACTATTATTATTGCCGTATTTCAGAGAAGGAAACTAAGGAACAAAGAGGTTAAGTAACTTATCCAGTGTCACACTGCTAATAAGTGGAGGAGTGAAGTAAATATGGTTTGCTCTCCCCTGAGAATGTTTAAGTTTGGGATTCATAGATCATTACTATATTGAGTACCCTGATCAAGCATGAGCCACAAACCCTGCGGTTGGCATTAGCCATACAGTCTTTAAACACTTGAAAGTCTTAGTGGAGTAGGAGGTGGCTACAGGTGAGGAGGGAAGAAGGAACAGGGTGTTGGGATGGGTGGCAGGTGGGCCAGTGGCCAGGAGGGCGGGAGATCACGGTTGGGGAGTGCTGTGGGAGAAGCTCTGCACTTGTGATGTGCTTCTGTTCTACATTTTCATTTCCTGGCCCCTCAGTCATTCTCAAAATAACTGTCGAAAAGCACATTTTGTTTCTAGGGAACCTGTGAATGCCCTTAGATGTTGAATGAAAGCAACCTCTGTAAGTCTGATTCATTCCAACGCTGGGTTATTCCTCACCTCCGCCTCCCAGGGCAAAACAAGTCCAAGTAACTGGCATTTCTGTGTTGTCTTAGAAATGGTTAGTGTTAGGAAATCCAGCTCGACCTCCTGCCCCCGGACACCTCCTGTCCCCTCTCCTGCTGCTGTTGTCGCCCTCCTGCTGGGAATGCTGAGTCATGAGGCAGGTTCAGAAGGACTGCTCGGACAGAGGCTCAGTCCTTCTCGGTTCCAGTTCCTTTCCCTTCACTTGCCCTGAATGTGACTGCTCTCCACCTGTTTTTGCTTTAGGACATTAAAGGTCTTTTTGCACTCTCCCCATCTCCACTTCGTTGTTATCTCTGCTTTTCCCTTTCTCATTTTCCTGTTATGTCAGGAGGAACTTTTTCTCTCTTTTTTACTATTTTATCATAGACCTCATGGATTCCAGTGGAACCGCCATGAGGCCAGTACTTTACAAAAGGGGTGCGATTGTAGTGCGGAAGGTGAATTGCCATGACGATAGTGCTGGGGCCATCATCAGTGTCAGTTGCCACTGGTGGTCCTCCTAGAGTTGGATTTAGGGTGATTTCTGTGACAAGTGGCTTCTCTTTCAAAGAGCCATCCAGTAGTTTTCACCCTGGAGGGCGTGATCTCTGCTCCTATTCTGATTGACAGAAGCCTATGGAGTTTCCCTACCCAGAGCTTAGCCTGCTTCTGTTTGGGGGTGGGAGGGTGCTAATTTCAGTGGATACTCAAAGCGGGGAAAATGGGAATTGGGAACGTTTAAAAAGTGCTTTTTCATCTGCAAGATGCCATCACTTAATATTTAGCAGGATTTTTGTGTTCTTAACTGTTGCTCTTCCCCGAGGCTCTGCTTGCCCAGCCACTGGATGCCAGGCCCCGAGAAGGTCATGGTTTTAGTGCTGCTGCATCAACATTTGCAGCTCTTACTGGCGGGAGTGCACATTCAGAATTGCTTCTGTTTCTGACATTTCCACCAGCCTCATGGGGCACTCTTAGGAGCCGCCCGACGTGTGTGGTTAGAGACGGGGAAGAGCAAAGCGCTTACTGGAATTTTTTGTAGTTCAGAATAAACTGAATCATGTTAATGGGTAACCCTCTGAATTTATGTATTCCAAGGTTATTTGCCCTTGTTTTGCTCTTCAGCTACATTCTGCGGTTGAGGATTTCGTGTCCTTCAACCCGGGCTCCCTGTGTTGAAAGGATCTTCTGGTCAGTTTTGCCCACAGGTATACTGTGTTTTTCTGAAGCAGGATTGTGAAAAGCAAGTTTTTATTATTTAAACGTTGAGGCAAATGATATATTGTATTCAACTAGGCAGTAACTTCTGGAATGAATGTCTTTTTTGGATTAAATCTGGTTGACTGGTTGAGGGGCTTGGGGTTTGTTTGCCTATTTTGAGAGACTGAAACATTTAATTTTCTGCAGTAGGTCAAAGGAATAAGACAGTTACCAGGTCACTTTTGGCTTAAATTGATAATATAGCTATATCTGGTGAAGATTCATTCTCATTATGACAATTGAAAAAAATTTTTTATTGTTTTTCCTCCCCAAATCCCCTCAGTACATAGTTGTATATTTTAGTTGTGGGTCCTTCTAATTGTGGCATGTGGGATGCCACCTCATCATGGCCTGATAAGCGGTGCCATGTCTGCGCCCGGGATCCAAACTGGCTAAACCCTGGGCCGCTGAAGCGGAGGAGCACGCGAACTTAACCATTCAGCCACAGGGCCAGCCCCAACAATTTAAAACTTGAAAAACTTAAGATACTAAGTAGTGCTGAAAAAAAAAAAAAAACAGTCAGTCCTAGCCAACAATGAAGTGAAAACCCCCAGCTAGCAGGAGAGAGTCCTGCAGTCATTTAAGAGTGTTAGTTCTTTGTTTGCATCCTGCCGGTGAGAGCTGGTCTGTCATACTCTGCAGCTCGGATGAAGGTCTTCATCCTTGCTGTAATTTTTGAGCCTTTTTGTGGGAGATGCCGCTGTGATTGAGGGCTGGTGAAGTGTCGTGACAGGCATATGCACAGGACTGTACTTGCTAGCCCCTTTAAGTGCGGGTGGGAAGGAATATGGACACACAATTCTGTGCCTCTTGTGTGGCTTCTGGGAGTATCAGGACCTGACATACTCCGTGCTGAAAGCATCCCCTGATTTGTCTGCTCTGACTGTTTAATTGCTTAAGGGAGTTTGAGGGCCCTTAAGGTGATGATATCATCCTCAAGCCAAGGGAGAAAGAGCTCTCCCTAACCCCAGTGTGCTTTGGGGGCATCCCAGCGCCCTGCTGGTGGGAAGGGGTGCCTACCTCCATTTCCCCATGACCTGCGCACCCCTTTGCCTTTCTCTGGCCTCTCACACCACAGGGTGTGAATGGCTCTCCTGAAGGTCACAAAGGACTAGTGAATTCCTAGGCCCTGCATTTACGAACTTTTTCTCAGTCCTTGTCCTTTTGACCTGTCAGCCTTGTTAATATGATCGATCATGCCCTCTCTTTTTCTTTAAATGCCTGAAGCTGCCACCTTTTTCTAATTTTAATTTTTTTAATTCTTTTTTTTTTTTTTGAGGAAGATTAGCCCTGAGCTAACATCTGCTGCCAATCCTCCTCTTTTGCTGAGGAAGGCTGGCCCTGAGTTAACATCTGTGCCCATCTTCCTCTACTTTATATGTGGGACACCTGCCACAGCATGGCTTGCCAAGCGGTGTCTGCCATGTCCGCACCCGGGATCTGAACCGGCGATCCCCAGGCTGCTGAAGCGGAATGTGCACACTTAACCCCTGCGTCACTGGGCCGGCCCCTGATCATGCCCTCTTAATGGAAACTCTTCTGTTGGGATCCGTTATACCAGACTGTACTGAATTTTTCTCTCTTTTGCCTTTTTCTTCTCACCTCTCTCTGTGAGACTTCCAAGGATCTGTGCTCTTCTCTCCTCATTTCTCCCTTCCTGTCTTTTCTTCAGTGCTCTTGTCCATTCCTGTAGCTGTAGCTGGTACCTGCATTAATACGACGCCCACATTGCATTCCCAATGGCTTCCTTGACAGCTCCATCATGTCGTCTAGAACCTCAGACTTTGTGGGTATAAAATCTTTATAACTACCCTTCCCATCTCCAAGTCTATGGAATTTTTTTTTTTAAATTTCTTTTCCAAACTTTTTGTTATGAAAAAATTTCAAACATAACAGAAAAGTAGAAAGACTAGGCCAGTGATTACTGTTTACCAACCCTTATGAGTCAGGAGTTAACATTCTGCCATATTTACTTTATCTATATTTGTAAGTATATATAAATATATTTTCTCCTGAGCTGTTGGTAAGTTAGTAACAGACATGATGACACTAACCTCTAAATACTCAAGCTTGCATCTTCTAAAAATCAGAACATTTGGGATGATTTTAAATTTGCCTTTTTGGGCCCCCATTCTAATTTTTTTTCTTAAAAAAAATTTTATTGTAAAATACACATAACATAAAATTTCCCACCTTAACCATTTTTAGGTCTATAGTTCAGTGGTATTAAGTACTTTCAGAATGTTGTGCAGCCATCACCACCATCCATCTCATAACTCTTTTCATCTTGTAAAACTGACACTCTACCCGTTAAACGATAATCCCCAATCCTCCCGGCCCCAGCTCCTGGCTACCACCATTCTACTTTCCGTCTCTGAATTTGACTACTCTGGATAACTCCTATAAGTGGAATCCTATAGTATTGTCTTTTTATGATTCGCTTATTTCACTTAATATGATGTCCTCAACGATCATCTATGTTGTAACATTTGTCAGAATTTTTTTCCTTTTAAAGGGTGAATAATATTCCATTGTGTGTATAGACTACTTTTTGCTTATCCATTCATCTGTCAGTGGAGCTTTGGGTTGCTTCCATATTTTAGCTATTGTGAATCACGCTGCTGTGAACATGGGTGTACAAATATTTCTTTGAGATCCTGCTTTCGATTCTTTTGGGTACATAACCCAGAAATGGAATTGCTGGATCATATGGGAGATCTATTTTTACTTTTTTGAAGAACTGCTGTACTATTTTTCACAGCAGCTGTACCATTTTACATTCCCACCAACAGTACACAAGGATTCCAGTTTCTCCACATCCTTGCCAATATTTGTTATTTTCTGTTTTGATAGTAGGCATTGTACCTGGTGTGAGGTAATATTCCCTTGTAGTTTTGCTTTGCATTTCCCTAATTATTAGTGATGTTGGGCATTTTTGCGTATGCTTAGGGGTCATTTGTATGTTTTCTTTGGCAAAATGTCTGTTCAAGGCATTTGCCCATGTTTGAATTGAGTTGTTGTTGCTGAGTTCTAGGAGTTCGCTATATATTCTGGATATTAATCCCTTATCAGACATGTGATTTGCAAATATGTTCTCCCATCCTGTGGGTTGCTTTTTTACTCTGTTGATAGTATCTTTTGATGCATAAGCATTTTTAATTTTCATGAATCCTGATTTGTCTGTTTTTTTTCTTTTGTTGCCTGTGCTTTTGGTGTCAGACCCCCATTCTAATTTGTCATCAAATCTTTCATCAAAATGCCTCTTGTATCCTTCGCATTTCCTTTCTACAACAATGGCTCGTTCTCTGGTTGCCTCATGCCTGGACTCATCTCTACTGGTCTTCCTGCCTCCAGACCCTCCTTCAGCCCGGCAGACAGCACTGCAGGCTGACCTCCCAGATGACTGGATGGTGTCAGGACTCAGCCTCTTGTCATGCCTCAGCTTGTCATTCAAGGCTCCTCACCTATGTTTCACGCTTAATCTCCTGCCTCTTCAGTTGACTCCAGCTAATCAGACTGTTTCCCGAGTTTACTTGAGCTCATTCCTGCCTCTAACACCCTATGGCACTTAGCTGACACACTCAGATTCTCTCTCGCTGGATCAGAAGCTTCTTGAGAAACAGGGCTTTCTGTGAAAGTTTATATTCTGAATGGCTCACATGTAGATTCATTGGAAGCATTTGAGTGAATGACCACATCTTTCCCACTTACCTACAAAGAGTGTTCTTAGCCTTTTTCCAGATGCTTCATGGTCTGTGCTAGAGCTGTGTGGGCCCGTTGCCAGCTGACACCCCCCACTTAGGGTGCTAAGTATCTTGACCATGTAATTTATTGCCCAAGCTGGGCTCTTTTGAGAACTCTATGAAAATTTCTCCAGGACTGAGACATGTGGGCATCCTAATACTAGGAAGAGCAGATCAATTAACTACACTCTATTATAGGGTGTTATTTTAGCAGCCTCCATCACGAAGCTCCCCAGGCAGAGTACGGGCACAGTGGGCTGGACTGAGCTGGCCAGAGCTGGTGTCACCTATGGTTGAAATGTTATTGTTAATATCCAGCAGAAATTGAGACATTTTCCTGGCCACAGGCTCCCCAGGAGCATGGGCTGGGGTGAGAACTGAGAGGCTGTGTCTTTTGAAGCCAGTGAGAAGTCTTCCTGGTTGGTGCCACCGCAGGTTTCCTTCACGTCCTTGGCACTGTGGCTCTTAGCGATCTGAAGAAAGCGACAGTCTAACATTCAGAAGACACCTGAGTTTTAGCACCCGTAGTAACCTCAAGACCTTGGTGGAAGCACCCACCCTCTCCAAGCCTCAGTTTCTCAGCTTATCAAATCAGGATAATGTACTGTCATGAGGAGCAGCTGTAATAACCCAGCTGAAAGCACCTGGCAAACCTGCATTCCCGTGTGTGAGTTTCTTGAATGGTGATCAGCATGCAGTCCTCCCCTTAAATGGTTGAGTTTTTCAGTATGAGACTCCTCTGTTGGAAAAAGAACGCCAGCCCGGCTGCAGATTAACCAGGAACACAGCTTGGGCTTTGTGCTCTGCCTGCCTCAGCACCCTGGGGGAGTCTTAGTGCAGCCTGAAGTCGCAGTGCTTATGCCAAGTCCTCTTACTTTGAAGGAGATAGGTGCTGTCTATTAAAAATGGATATAACCACCCCTGATTATCAGCGGGGGAGGGTGTAGAGCATGGATAAATGAAGTTTAAACCAGCACTTCTCAAAGGCTAAAGTGCATGCAATCACCTTGTTGATACAGATTCTTCTGAAACAGTCAGGCTAGGGAGGGCCCAAGAATCTTCATGTCTACTATGCTCCCTGTGATGCTGATTCTGCTGGTTGGGACTCCCCTTGGAGTTGGACTGATGAATGGGTCCTTCAGAAGCCTTGTTGATGACAGTAGGTTCAGTTTGTATCCCCCTCCCCAAGTTTTAAGTATGTAACTGCTTTGAGGTTTTTGTCTCCCTTCTGCTTAGTCTTCTAGTTAGCAGTGTTAATGCCAGAAGTTGTCAAAAGATGGGCCACAGGAGGGCAGGGAAGTTGATTAAGTGCCCCTGATGACCAGGCAGTGCTTTCAGGTCATAGTGTTAGTGTTGGGAAAGCCTTAGTGCCTGGAAGACCTGCGTTCTTGCCCCTCCTCCACTGCCTGTGGAACGATATTAATACACCCTCGTTGCTAAGACATTTAATCAGATTTCATTTCTTTTTAGGATGTAAATATGATAGTTGTTATGAATATAATGCAACCAGTCCAAGAGGAAAATGATTGAAATTGCTATCTTTTATCCGGCCAGAATCAGTGGATTCCTGCTGTGTGCCAGCCGGTGTAACACATGCTTTACATGTGTCATCTTACTCTTTCCCTAAAGTGGCTGCTGTCCCATTTTAGAGAGGGAGAGACTAAAACCTAGAGAATGCCTGTAGCTCACCCAGGCCACGCAGCTCGTGAGGGGCCCGAGGCTGACTGTACATGCTGCCAAAGCACAGGCTCTTTTCACTGGCTACACAGCTGCCCCCTGTGGCCAGCTGGGTGCTGTGGGAATACAGAGACATTCCCCTCCCCCGACAGGCCCTGTTCCCTAGATCAGGGACCAGCAGAGTTTCTGGAAAGGACCAGATGGTAAACATTTTAGGCTTAGCAGGCTGTACTGTCTCCTTCACTACTACTCACCTTTGCCGTTGTAGTGTGAAAGCATTGAGACAAGCCAACGAATGGGCGTGGCTGTGTTCCAATACAGTTTTATTTAAAAAAACATGCAGCAGGCTGGATTTGGCCTGCAGGCCATAGTTTGCCGACCTCTGCTCTAGAAGAGTCCTGACCAGTGGAAATAGAATGTGAGCCACATCTGTAATTTTAAACTTCATAGAAGCCTCTTTTGAAAAAGTAAATAGAAACAAGTGAAATTAATTTTAATATATTTTACTTAACCCACTGTACCCAAAATATCATATCAACATGTAATCAATATAAAAATTAATGGACTGTTTTACATTCTTCTTTCTGTAGTGGCTACTGTATTGGATAGCGCTGCTCCAGAAACTTGGTCTCGTAGAAAGAAAAACATCCCTCTAATGCCTTACTCAGCTTCATTTTCTTCATAGCACCCAGCGTCAGCTGAGGTTTCATTACTTCATTTCCATGTTTGTTGTCTCCTCGCCCAGAAGGTAAGAGGACAGAAATGTCTCATTCACTGCTCTCAGTGCCTAGAACAGTGACTGGCTCGAAGGAGGTGCTCAGTGGTATTTGTTCAGTGAATGAATGAACACACATAGAATGTGCTAAGTTCTATCTCAAGGGCACAGTTAAAATTCTGAAGGGGTTTGGTGGGCGAGCGTTAGGAAAAGCTTTCACGGAGGTAGCTTTTGAGCTAGCATAGCGCCTGCAACGTTAAGAAGAATTTGGAACAGCAGTGGTGTGAGGGAAGAGTATCCTAAGCAGGAAGAGCAATATGAATAGACAGTACAGGCGGGGAGTTTGCGCGACATTTGTGAGAAATAGTTCACTTGGCCTTAGAACTCCTTTAAGCTTAAAAATCATTGAGTACCCCAATGAGGTTTTATTTATATGGGTTATATCAATATTTACCAGATAAATTAAAACGGGCTGGCCCCGTGGCTGAGTGGTTAAGTTCGTGTGCTCTGCTTTGGCGGCCCAGAGTTTTGCCGTTTGGATCCTGGGCACAGACCTAGCACTGCTCATCAGGCCATGCTGAGGTGGCGTCCCACATAGCACAACCAGAAGGACCTGCAACCAGAGTATACAGTTGTGTATTGGGGGGCTTTGGGAAGAAGAAGAAAAAAAAAAGAAATTAAAATTTCGAAGTCAAAAATACCCAAGCACCCATTCTGTTAGCCAAGAGACCAATGATGTAATCGCTCATGATGGAACCTCTGGAAAATTCCACTGTAATCTTGTGAGAGGATGAGAGAGAAAAAGGCAAATAACATCTTAATAGTATTATGAAAAAGTTTTTACTTTGGGATTCCCTGAAAAGGTCTCAGGAATCCCTGGACCATGTTTTGAGACCTGCTGAGCTAGAGATGGGGTGTAAGGAGAAGGGCTGAGAGAGAGTGCCAGCAGGTTAGGTGGGGTCTGATTGCAAATAATAACAATCAACATTTATTGTGCGCCTGCTGTGTTGTAGGCGCTATTGTAAACACTTTTTATGTGTTAGCTCCTTTAAGCCTCACTGGCTGAACTCTGTGAAGTAGGTGTTAGTATTTTATGTATTTTACGGATGAGGGAGGGTCTGAGGCTGCCCAGGGTCACGTAGCAAGTAGAAGAGCTTGGATTAAACCCGGGCAGTTGCCCCTCAAAGACTTTATGTCATACTTGCTACGTGGTATAAAGGTCTTTGAATGAGAGACTCAGGAGTTTAGATTTTTTTACATATATATATATAATGAGGAGCCACTTCAGAGTTTGCAGTCAATGATCTGGCAGCATTTCAACAAAATGGATTAGGACAGGGGTGGGGAGGGGAGGGGGGGCTGGGAAACCTGGAAACCAGTTGGGAGGCTTTTACAATGCAGGTGAGTTGTATCTTTTGTGCATTTAATTTTCATGACATCACAAATATATGCGTGGTGCAGAGTGTTGAAAGTACTGATTTTTCATACAAAATGGCCCCTAAGTGTGAGCCAGCAACTTATTCGGTATTCAGTGGATGAAGCAGCAACCTGCTCCAATGCCAGAGGGAAAACTGCTGTGTTGGACTTAGTGATAGTTTTAAGGGATCTTTCTAGGGTCACATTGACGATGCTCTTTGACCTTGGAACCCAACTCCCGAGTAAAATTAGGACTCTGTTGAATGTGAGCGAGCAGTAATAAAGCTTTAATTAGAGTGGTGGGGCCCTAGAGGTAGAGGGAGTGGTTGGGGAAGGTTTCTCTGACAGGGTGGTGGGCACTAAGCCCTGCAGGGCATTTGGGGGTAAAAAGTAAAGTGTATGTAATGCTGACAGGGCTGGAACCATGGGTGTCGGCATGCCTGGGGCTTTCAGATGATCAGGAGGGAGTAAAAAAAAACATCTTTTGTATGGTGGTAAAATATATATAACACAAAATTTATCATTTTAAGTGTGCAGTTCAGTGGTGTTTAGTATTGCAGTGTAACCATCACCACCATCAGTCTCCAGAACTTTTTCATCTTCCCAAACTGAAACTCTGTCCCCATGAAACAATACCCTTTCATAAAAGTAATAGGCATTCACTGTAGATACATGGTCCCCAATGTACAGAGAGTGAGAGGGGCTCCTGGCAGCGACTTGGGCCGCTTGAGTGCGTAACCGGATGGTAGTCCTGTCAGTAACGGCGGCGTGGACAGAGAAATGTTGAGGACTCTCTCAGTTTTGGACACACTGTGTCTTAGATGCCTGGAATCATCCAAGTGAAGACAGATACCTGTCTTGGAGATGTGTGGTTAATCTGTCCTCCATCTCTCTTTTATTCTTATTGTTTGACCTGTTTCATGCCCTTATAATCGCATTTTTAAAGTAAACACTTTTTTTTTTTGAAAGATTGATACTTAAGCTGGCAACTGTTGCCAATCTTCTTTTTTTTTCTTTTCCTTCTTATTCTCCCCAAAGCCCCCCAGTACATAGGTGTATATTCTAGTTGTAGGTCCTTCTAGTTGCTCTATGTGGGACGCCGCCTCACTGTGGCCTGATGAGTGGTGCCATGTCTGCACCCAGGAGCCAAACCCCCAAAACCCTGGGCCGCCAAAGCGGAGCGTGCGAATTTAATCACTTGGCCATGGGGCTGGCCGCAATAAACACTTTTTAAATTTACAGAAAAGTTGCGAAGATCTTACATAGAGTTTCCAGTGTATCCTCACCCAGCTTCCCCTAATGTTAACATTTTAAATAACATGGTGTATTTGTCAAAAGCAAGAAATTAACTTTGTTTCCACACTGTTAACTATACTACATACTTTTATTTGGGTTAGTTTTCCACTAATGTCCTTTTTCTGTTCCAGGATCCAGTCCACGATACTACGTTGCATTTAGCATAACTGCCTTTTGAATGTTGGGGAAACCCTTGTAATTGATCTCTTTCTTTCTTTTTATCTAATTCACACTTCATCCTCTGCTCTAAGAATTATCTTTCTGAAGAATTTTGTTCAGCAGCTTTTGATGCCAGAGAGAAGGGTCAAGCAAGATGCTCTCTAAAAAGAGACAGTCCACAAGTGATGTGTGGCTGTGGAGAGCACTCCGAGTAGAGGGGTGGTGGCTGGCAGCCACGGTGGCATTGGGTGAAGAGGTGAATGCAGAGTGAGGGAGGGGGTGTGGGTGCAGGGCCCAAGAGTCAGGGAAGTGGGGAAAGTCCTCAGGCTTAATGGCCTGCTGTTCAGTCTCTGATGCTCCCAACACTGAAGAAAAACTGGTGGGATTATTCTTTTATTTGTCTTACATTTGTAGCTTTTTTTCTGATTGCAAGTTATGTTAAGTTGCTTATACATGGTTAATACAAAAAATTTAAGAACATACAAAAAATAGGTTGAAAAAGTCATCTATGGGCCAGCCCTGATGGCCTAGTAGGTAAAGTTCGGCACCCTCCACTCCAGTGGACTGGGTTTGGTTCCTGGGTATGGAACCACACCACTCTTCTATCAGTGGCCTTGCTGTGGTGGTGGCTCACATAAAAAAAGAGGGAGATTGGCAACAGATGGTAGCTCAGGGTGACTCTTCTTCAGGGAAAAAAAAAAGCCTTCGTTTATTTAAAAAAAAAATCATCTATGATTCCACCACTCAGGTATAACTTTTTTATTATTTCAGTGGACGGTTATTCTAGTCTTTTGTGAGCATATAAATATTTCTCTTTACAAAAATACATACTGTGCTAACTGTAACCATCTCCCTCACCCCAACCAGCTTCGAAAGAGGTTGGGTTCAAAAGACTCTTCGCCAGTGTCCAAGAGAGGTTCAGGTATGTGGTACCCATGTGTATTTCCTCTGAGTACTGGCAGCTTAAATCTGGACACAGTCTTCTCTTTGTTGATCAGTGTTCTAGAAGGCATCTTTCCCGTAACAGACTATCATGTGCATGCAAAACCTGTCAGATTTTTTGTTGTGCAGGTGACCCCTCCTTGACAAACTTTGTGGGTGTCCTGGGAAACTCCTTAGGAGCTGCTTGACATCTTCCCTGACTTTGATGTTACACCTATTCTCATGGGCTGGAACCTAAGCAGTCATTCCTGGGCTGTATTTTGAAAGCAAAGAACACCAATAACAAAGACTTCTTTGCCACTTTCACTTTGCTTCGGCTTTAGGGTCTCGATTCCTAGGCTTCTGCTTGACTAGCATTGGACTTCAGGCTCAGGTGGTGCTCAGTTCTTGCACCTTGGCTGTCACTTTACTCTCCCTTGCACAGGTACACCACTGTCACCACGTCACAGAGATAGACTCAGCCCTTCAGGATCATTTCTGCGGTTGATCAGCTCATCCCGTGTACTCTTGAAGTCTTCATCCTGCTCTTTCTGCTTTCTCTCTGTTGTCCTCTGTTCTTTGGGGTCCTTCCTAGTAAAATTCCTTCCCTTATCAGCAACTTTAGTGCCCACTGCCTTCACTCCTCTCAGATGTGACAGGGTTAATGTTTGTGAAGCACACGCAGACTAAGTACAGACCAATTAGAAAGGCCAACTAGGACTGCTGTTTTTTGGGAACATGGCTTTGGTCCTGTCTACAGTGTTCATAATAAGTTGAATGCTCATAGGTGGAGGTGTTGCTGTGTTGTAACGTTTTCTTCCTGTTTCAAAAAAGATTTTTGACAGCGTGATTTTTAATGAACACACGTAATTCCATCAGGTGGACTAACCTGACTTTCTTGAACCAGTCTCCTCTTTTGACCAGAAAAATTGTTTCCAGGTTATCACAGTTTTAAATAATGGGACTAACATCTTTTTTTTTTTAACTTTTTTATTGTGGTCTAAATAGTTTATAACATTGTGAAATTTCAGTTATACATTAATGTTTGTCAAACACCAGGTAAATGTGCCCCTGCACCCCCTGTGCCCACTCTCCCCCCCTTCCCTTCCCCCTGGTGACCACTAAATTGTTCTCTTTGTCCATAAGTTTGTTTATATTTCACATATCAGTGAAATTATACAGTGTTTGTCTTTCTCTGTCTGGCTTCCTTTGCTTAACATGATGCCCTCAAGGTCCATCCATGTGGTTGCGAATGGGACACTTATATCTTCTTTATAGCTGAGTAGTATTCCATTGTATATATACAGCACATCTTCTTTATCCAATCATCAGTCGCTGGGCACCTGGGGTGTTTCCACATCTTGGCTGTTGTGAATAATGCTGCAATGAACATAGGGGTGCACAAGTCTCTTTGTATTGTTGATTTCAAGTTCTTTGGATAAATACCCAGTAGTGGGATAGCTGGGTCATATGGTAATTCTGTTTTTAATTTTTTGAGAAATCTCCATACTGTTTTCCAAAGTGGCTGCACCAGTTTGCATTCCCACCGGCAGTGGATGAGGGTTCCCTTTTCTCCACAACCTCTCCACCGTTTCTTATTTTTTGTCTTGGTGATTATAGCCATTCTAACGGGTGTAAGATGATATCTAGTGTACTTTTGATTTGCATCTCCCTGATGATTAGTGACGCTGAGCATCTTTTCGTGTACATATTGACCATCTGTATATCTTCTTTGGAAAATGTCTATTCATATTCTCTGCCCACTTTTTGATCGGGCTGTTTATTTTTTTGTAGTTCAGTTCTGTGAGCTCTTTATATATTTTTGAGATTAACCCCTTATTGGACATATGATTTGCAAATATTTTCTCCCAGTTGGTGGGTTGTTTTTTCATTTTGATCTTGGTTTCCTTTGCCTTCCAGAAGCTCTTTAGTCTGTTGAAGTCTCACTTGTTTATTTTTTCTTTTGTTTCCCTTGTCTGAGTGGACATTGTATTTGTAAAGATCCTTTTAATGCTGATGTCAGAGAGTACTGCCTGTATTTTCTTCCAGAAGTTTTATAGTTTCAGGTCTTACCTTCAAGTCTTTGATCCATTTTGAGTTTATTTTTGTTTATGGAGAAAGATGATTTACTTTCATTCTTTTACATGTGGCTGTCCAGTTTTTCCAGCACCATTTATTGAAGTGGCTTTCCTTTCTCCATTTTATGTTCTTGGCTCCTTTGTTGAAGATTAGCTGCCCGTAGATGTGTGGTTTTATTTCTGAGCTTTCAATTCTGCTCCATTGGTCTGTGTGCCTGTTTTTGTACTAGTACCATGCCGTTTTGATTACTATAGCATTGTAATAGGGGTTGCGATGCCACCAGCTCTGTTTTTGTTTGGCAGGATTGCTTTGGCTATTTGGGGTCTTTTGTTGCCCCATATGAATTTTAAGATTCTTTATTCTATTTCTGTGGAGAATATCATTGGGATTCTGATTGGGATTTCATTGAATCTGTAGATTGCTTTAGGTAGTACGGACATTTTAACTATGTTTATTCTTCCGATCCATGTACATGGAATATCTTTCCATCTCTTCATGTCATTGGTTTCTTTCAGTAATGTCTTACAGTTTTTCTTGTATAGATCTTTCACCTCCTTGGTTAAATTTATTCCTAGATATTTTATTCTTTGTGTTGCAATTGTAAATGGGGTTGTATTCTTGAGTTCTTGTTCTGTCAGTTCGTTATTAGAGTATAGAAATGCCACTGATTTTTGTCCATTGACTTTGTATCTTGCAACTTTGTTGTAGTTGTTGATTGTTTCTAATAGTTTTCCAATGGATTCTTTCGGATTTTCTATATATAAAATTATATCATCTGCAAAGAGCGAGAGTTTCACTTCTTTAGTGCCTATTTGGATTCCTTTTATTTCCTTTTCCTGCCTAACTTCTCTGGCCAAAACCTCTAGTGCTATATTGAATAAGAGTGGAGTGGGCACCCTTGTCTTGTTCCTGTTCTCAGTGGGATCTCTTTCAGTTTTTCCCTATTGAGTATGATGTTGGCAGGGGGTTTGTCATATATGGCCTTTATTAAGTTGAGGTATTTTCCTTCCATACCCATTTTATTAAGAGTTTTTATCATGAAGGGATGTTGGATCTTGCCAAATGCTTTCTCTATATCTATGGAGATGCTCATGTGGTTTTTGTTCCTCCTTTTGTTAATATGGTGTATCACATGACTGATTTGCAGATGTTGAACCATCCCTGTGTCCCTGGTATGAATCCCACTTGATCATGGTGTATGATCTTTTTAATGTATTGCTGTATTTGGTTTGCCAATATTTTGTTGAGGGTTTTTGCATCTATGTTCATCAGCGATATTGGCTTATAATTTTCCTTCTTTGTGTTGTCCTTGTCTGGTTTTGGGATCAAGGTGATATTGACCTTGTAGAATGTGTTAGGAATATTTCTGTCTTCCTCAATTTTATGGAATAGTTTGAGAAGAATAGGTAATAAATTGTCTTTGAATGTTTGGTAGAATTCTCCAGAGAAGCCGTCTGGTCCTGGACTTTTATTTTGGGGGAGGTTTTTGATTACTGTTTCAATCTCTACTTGTGATTGGTCTATTCAGATTCTCTGTTTCTTCTTGATTCAGTTTTGGGAGGTTGTAAGAGTCTAAGAATTTATCCATTTATTTTAGGTTATCTGGTTTGTTGGCATGTAGTTTTTCATAATACTCTTGTAATCTTTTGTATTTCTGTGGTATTATAATTTCTCCTCTTTCATTCTAATTTTATTTATTTGAGCCTTCTCTCTTTTTTTCTTAGTGAGTCTGGCTAAGAGTTTGTCAATTTTGTTTATCCTCTCGAAGAACCAGCTCCCTGTTTCATTGATCCTTTTTACAGTCTTTTTTGTTTCTATTTCATTTATTTCTGCTCTAATTTTTATTGTTTCCTTCCTTCTGCTGAGTTTGAGCTTTGTTCTTATTTTTCTAATTCTGTCAGGTGTAGTTTAAGATCGTTTATTTGAGCTTTTTCTTGTTAATGTGGGCCTGTATTGCTATAAATTTCCCTCTTATGACCACTTTTGCTGCATCCCATAAGAGTTGGTATAGTGTGTTTTGATTCTCATTTGTCTCCAAATATTTTTTGATTTCTCCCTTTATTTCTTCGACAACCCATTGGTTATTCAGTATCATGTTGTTGAGTCTCCACATTTTTGTTTCTTTCCCAGCTTTTTTCTTGTAGTTGATTTTTAGTTTCATGGTATTATGGTCAGAAAAGATAGTAGGTATGATTTAAATCTTCTTAAATTTATTGAGGTTTGCCTTGTTTCTCTATATATGGTCTGTCCTTGAGACTGTTCCATGTGTGCTTGAGAAGAATGTATGTTCTGCTGTTTGGGGATGGGGTGCTCTCTATGTCTGTTAAGTTCATCTGGTCTAGTTTTTCGTTTAAGTCCACTATCTCCTTGTTGACTTTTTGTCGGGGTGATCTATCCATTGATAAGTGGGGTGTTGAGGTCCCCTACTCTTCCTGTGTTGTTGTTGATATCTCCTTTTAGATTTATTAATAGTTGCTTTATCTACTTTGGTGCTCCTGTACTGGGACTTATAACACTTATAAGTGTTCTGTCTTCTTGGTGGAGTCTCCCTTTTATCATCATATATACTGCCCCTCTGTGTCTCTCTTTACCAGTTTTATCTTGAAGTCTACTTTGTCTGATATAAGTGTGGCAACACCTGCTTTCTTTTGTTTGCCATTAGCTTGGAGTATTGTCTTCCATCCATTCACTCTGAGCCTGTGTTTATCTCTAGAGTTGAGATGTGTTTCCTGGAGGCAGCATATTGTTGGGTCTTGTTCTTTAATCTGTCTTGCCACTCTGTGTCTTTTGATTGGAGAGTTCAATCCATTTACATTTAGAGTGATTACTGATATGTGAGGGCTTAATACTGCCATCTTATCGCACATTTCCTGGTTCTTCTGCATTTTCTTTGTTTCTTGTCCCATGTATTTCAGACTACCAATTTGATTAGGTAGTTTTCTCTGTTGGTTTTCTTCTCTTTGTTTATCATAAATGTCTCTGTTCTAATTATTTGTTTAATGGTTACCCTTAGGTTTGTATAAAAAATCTCATAGTTGAGAGAGTCCATTTTCTGCTTGCCTCTTATTTTCTTAGACTATACTGATTCCATCCCATTCCTCTTCCCCTTCTAAGTTATTTTTGTCATATCTTTTCCCATCTTGTGTTGTGAGGTTGTGGTTAAAATGATGAGATCATTTTTGTTTTGATGTTTTCCTTTTCTTTATGTTTGATGTTAAAGTTAAGTGTTTACTAACCTGATCTGATAGAGAGCTGCAGTTTTCTGATTGTTGCCTACCTATTCATCTGCTTGCTCAGGGCTTTGTGGCCCCTTTCCTATTTTTTTCCCACATATGAGGGCCTTCTTGAGGATTTCTTGTAGGGAGTTCTTGTGGCAGTGAACTCCCTTAGCTTTTGTTTATCTGGGAAAGTTTTTATTTCTCCATCATATCTGAAGGAGATTTTCGCTGGATAGAGTATTCTTGGCTGAAAGTTTTTGTCTTTCAGGATTTTGAATATATCATTCCACTCTCTCCTAGCCTGTGAGGTTACTGCTGAGAAATCCGCTGAAGGCCTGATAGGCCTGCCTTGCTGCCCTTAGTATATTTTCTTTATCCTTTACTTTTGCCAGCTTCACTACTATATGCCTTGGAGTGGGTCTTTTTACAGTGATAAAGTTAGGAGATCTGGAGGCCTCTTCACATGGCTTTCCAGCTCCCTCCCCGGGTTTGGGAGGTCCTCAGCTATTATTTCTTTGAACAAGCTTTCTGCTCCATTCTCCTTCTCTTCCCCCTCTGGAATACCTGTAATCCTTATGTTGTATTTCCTAATTGAGTCAGACATTTCTCTAAGAGTTTCTTCATTTCTTTTTAGTCTTAGTTCTCTCTTCTCCCTCTGAAGCATTTCTATAAAACTAGCCTCTAACTGGCTGATTCTCTCCTCCATATTGTCAGCTCTATTGTTTAGGGAATCCAGATTTTGCTTTATTTCATCCATTGTGGTTTTCATCTCCAACAGTTCCGATTGGTTTTTCTTTATGGTTTCAATCTCCTTTGTGAAGAAGCTCCTGAATTTGTTAATTTGTCTTTCTGTGTTTTCTTGTAACTTGTTGAGTTTTTTTATGATAGCTGTTTTGAATTCTTTGTTCTTTCGGTTATGGATTTCTGTGCCTTCAGGGTTGGTTTCTAGGTACTTGTCACTTTCCTTCTGGTCTGGAGCTTTAATATACCTGCTCATACTACTTGATGGAGTAGATTTTTGCTTCCTCATGGTGCTCTTATCTGTTCGCAGCTGCCACATACCACCACAGGATGGGGATCAAGCACTGCGTATTCTGGGCCTGGCATGAGCAGGGGCTCCCCAGCTCTAGCCACTGACTGCTTTTCTCTCTGAGTGACTGATCAGTGGCAGTTCTGGAGCACTGGGCAGGGGTGCTTCTTCCCCAGTGCTTCCCCCAGCCCCTGCTTTTGTCTCTACAGAGCTCTGGGCGATTGCAGGACTGTGCACTTTCCCTTTCCCAGCCGCTACTGCCAATCTCTCCATACCGTGCACCAGACGATTCTGAGGCTGGAGTACTGGGCAGGGGTGGGTCATCTCTCTCACCTGCGCACTTTCCCCTCCATGCTGCCACACTCTCTAGGCCATGCTCTGGACGATTCTGGGGCTGGAGTACCAGGTGGGGGCAGGGCACCCCTCTCACGTGCATACTTTCCACTCAGCAGCTGCCACACTCTTCCACACCGTGCTCTGGACAACTCTGGGGCTGCGCACTTTCCCTGCCACCACTGCTGCTGCACTCTCTGCACCTTGCTCAGGGCGATCCTGGGGCTGGAGTGCCGGGCAGGGACAGGGCACCTCCCTCACCTATGTGCTTTCCCCACCACCACTGCTGCTCTCTCCGCCCTGTGCTGCAGATGGCTCTGGGGCTGGGGTGACGAGTGGGGATGGGGAACCTCTCCTCACCTGTGCTCTTTCCCTGCTGTCACTACCATACTCACTGCACTGTGCTCTGGACAATTCTGGGGCTGGAGTGCCGGGCAGGGATGGGACGCCCTTTTCACCTGCGCGCTTCCCACTGCTGCGGCCCGTCTCTCTCCACAGAGCTCCTGTGAATCAGCTTTCACTTCCTCTGGAGGATCCAGCCCCACCACTACCTTCAGGTGTGTGGCTGCCTGGGTCTCCCAGACGTCTTTTATGACGTGTATGTGTCCTCTGTTGATGTATGAATGTCCTTTTGGTTGTATCTTAGAGGGGACAGTCCAAGGGAAGAGCTCACTGCGCTGTGATGCTGACGTCACTCTGGGACTAACATCTTATACTTTTTTTTTCTGTCTTTGTTTACATCTTTAAGTTTCTTAGGAAAATTCATAAATGGAATTACTGGGTCAAGGGATATGAATACATTTTTAAGACTTTTGATTCATTTTACCAAACTGCCATCCCCAAAAAGTGGTACCCATTTACGCTTCCATCTCAGAATGCCTATTTTCCCTGCATTCTGGTGGGATTTTTTTGTGTGTGTGACTTATCCAGGAGTCCCCAGCTAGTTGGCAGCATCTATAGGACTAGAACTCAGATCAGCTGACTGGGCTTTTTTCTGACTGTACTCTGCTGTCACCAGGAAATAAGCCCTTCTTGTGCCAGGAGGTGTCCCTGAACTCTACAGGACAGGCAGGCCTGTCTGTTGTGCCTTCAGCTCAAGGCATGCATTCCCTGAGCAGAAGGCTGGACTAGGGGCCATTAAGTAAGCCAGGGGAGGCAGGAGGTGGCTCAGACATGGGGCTTAGAGTTGGCATGTAGACCTGCAGTTGCTCAGTGTCCACACTAGACAAGTAGACAGAATCGTGTATGGTTGTTTGAACTGAATGAGATTGCCTTTGAGCAGCACTCAGCATATCACTGACCGATAGTTACCACTAATTGGGGAGTAATTTAGCTCTGCTCCAGTCTCCCATCATGTTTGGAAGCCCACATAGTAAATATGATTGCAGATCTAAGGGGCAATATTGCTAATTAGCTTGTCTGCCCCATAGACTTAATCTCTGTGTGCGTACTTACCTATGTATATTTAATATTATATGCAGATGGCACCACATTCAAAAGGTTTAAAAGAGTATGTAGTGAGATGTTTGTCTCCTTCCTATCATTTCCACCTCCCAGAGACTGCTATTATCAACAGATATAATCTATTATATTCTGTACATGTTCTAACATGTGTATTGGGGTGTGTGGTGTATATATATATTTTTTCACATAAATAGCTTCCTGTACAACTGTTCTGCACTTGCCGGGTCACAGCTTTGGATTCAGGCAAACCTGGCTGGGAATCTACCTTCCTCTTTATTAGCTTTGTTGCACTAAGCAACTGACTTAGTGTGTCCTGCCCCTGAGTGCCATCCCTGTGTATCACTTCCATTCTTTCTCCTCCCTGAAGTATTGCCCTTCATCCCAGACTGTTGAGCTGGATTCAGTTTGGGGCGCTTCAGGGGCAGACCAGCCCTGCTGTCAGGGATAGCAGAGGTCAGTGGTTATTACTCTGTGGTGCCTGCTCCCAAGCCCCTGCATTAGGGGAGGGTTTTCTCAGTAGCCAGAGGATGCCACTGATGGGAGTAGAGGGACTTACCAAGATATTTGAATCAAAAGACCATTGTGGGGTGCAGGGTACAGCTTTTTTAAAAAAGCTTAAGTGAAAAAGCATTCCCAGAAACATCCTAAGGGCCTTTCAGCTCCACCTTTGGCATTTTGTCCCAGTTGGAATTTCTCACTGGATGGGAGGGTTCAGGCCAGGGCTGCCCCTGGAATTCCCTGCAGGAGCAAAAGCTGAACTCTAAAAGGACCCCTCCACAACCCCAGTGCAGACTGGCTGTGTGACATGGGCTCTGTTTCCTTTCCCCAGGGTGAGGCGTTATCCGAATCAATGCTCAGAATCCCCGTCTTTTTCCTGTGGCTCCATTGAGACATTTCTCAGATGACACAGCTCGTAGTGGGACTGTGGCTATGTCCTTTACAGTGCTTCCCGAGGTAGGAGTTTATTTCCTACATGTTGGGGCTTCCTTCCTCTCTGTTTCTCCCATAGACCCTCACACATCAAGCTTTCCTCTTCTGTGCTTGTAACATAAAAGTATGGGGGAGTTTTCAGTTATAGAGTGCTCAGTGTAGGTGGGATCTTCAACTGAGCCCCTGAGATGGTTGATATCAGCTGTATACTAGGTTTTAGGGTGTGTGTAGGCCCATGATACTGAGACTGGAAGGGTTGATTTGGTTTGATCCCTTATCTTACAGTCAAGGACCTAAGGCCCCGAGAGGCTAAGTGGTTGAGTTTGAGGTTGATGGAAGCCACAAATGGATGAAGACGCTAAGACTTAAGGAAAGAAAAGTCCACAGGAGGACACCCGTCTGATTTCTCAGAGTATAGGTAGAGGGTGTCAATAGTGCTGATTTTAGTTCCCTGGTGATTTAGTTGTAGTTGAGACAGATTTTGGTATTTGATCTTAAAAATAAAATCTACAGTACAGAGGATTTAGAGGATTTACGTGATGACTCAGGAGACAGCCAAGAAAATTTCCTCCTCAAGACCCTAGAGCCAGTCAGAGTCACTAGTTGCAGCCTAACCTAGCTTGCCTTTTTTTAAAAAAAATAAGTTTTATTGAGATATAATTCACATACCATAAAATTCACCCATTAAAAGTGTATAATTCAGATGGTTTTTAGCATATTCAAAGATTTACACACTCATCACTTATCTAAATTTACAACAGTTTCATCATCCCAGAGAGAAACCCTGTATGGTAAGCATTAGCAGTCACACTGCATTCCACTCCTCTCAGCCCCTGCTAACCACTGTCTCTATGGGTTTACCTATTTTGCACATTTCATATAAATGGAAACATCTAATATGTGGCCTTTTGTGACTGGCTTCCTTCACTGAGCGTATTTTCAAGTTTCCTTCATGTTGTAGCACATGAGTACTCATTCCTGTTGATGGCCATGTCACGTTCTGTTGTAGGATATGCCACATTTTGTTTATCCATTTGTCAGTTGATGGACACTTGAGTTGTTTCCACTTTTTGACTATTTTGAATAATGCTGCTGTGAACATTCATGTACAAGTTTCTCTGTGGACATATATTTTCAGTTCTCTTGGGTATTATACCCAGGAGTAGAATTTCTAGGTCATATGGTAACTCTGTGTTTAACCTTTTGAGCGACTGCCAAACTGTTTCCCAGAGTGGCTGCACCATTTTACATTCCCACCAGCAGTGTGTGAGAGTTCCTCTTTCTCCACATCCTCACCAGCACTTGGCACTGTCAGTCTTTTGGTCATAGCCATCCTAGAGGGTCTGAAGTGATTTTGCATTTTGTTAATTACTGACGGAGTTGAGTGTCTTTTCACGTGCTTCTGAGTCATTTGTATACGGTCATGTGTTGACTAACGATGGGAATATGTACTGAGAACTGCATTAGGCGTTTCATCATATCACTTAGGCTCTATGATACTCATCTCATGGGACTACTGTCATATATGTGGTCCTTCGTTGACTGAAACGTCGTTATTTGGTGCATGACTTTATCTCCTTTGAAAAAATGTCTATTCAGATAAATCCTTTGCCCATTTTTTTAATTGGATTATTTGTTGAGTTGCCTGCTAGACCCTGCATTTGGGTCTTCTCTCTGTCCTTTAGAGTCTGGCAGGTGGGCCACCTCTTGTGGAAGGTGCCCTAGCTGTCTCATTGGGGTCTGTGCCAGGTGTCTTGCCTTTCATTGGCGTTTAACCTCCTTTCCTATTTAAGCATGCTCTAGGGGATTTGAGACCCTTATAAACTAAAAGGGCTTTAAGATCTAAATCTTTCTAGGAACAAAATTCTAGTTGTTTTACATCTGGAGCTCCACAGTTATCCTGGAATAAGAAAGCGTTGCTAATTAGGGCTCCTTGGGCAGTAGGGCAAGCTTTCAAATACCAGTCACATGAACTATGCATAGTACGCCAGTGACACTTGAAGTTTTTCAAAGGCAGAGACTGTACCATCTATTTTTTTTTGCTTTCTTGTATGGATTATAATATTTCTTACATAGTAGGTGATGAAAAGCTTTTTCCTTGATATAAATGTACTTTGATAACAATCATTTCTGTAGCTGTTTGGTAAGTTGAAGACATGGTTATGCTGAGATGTGTGAGAGGATGCCTTGTGTGTGACAGTGCCTGGTAATAGAGGCCCTGAGCTGTCGGAGTGTCTTGGCCACTGTTGCTTCACAGATCCTCCATCCTTAAGCAGGGAGGCTGTCTGCTGAGGGGCACATGGGCTGCTATTTATGTTTTGTGACTTTCTCAGTGATTGTTTTTAGTTTAGCATTTAAGAATCTAATTTAATTCTCTAAGTGTGTGAAGTGTTGATTACCCACGCCTGCCACCTAACATTGACAGTATCTTCCACCCAGAGCCCAGCTTTGTCCTGGATCAGTTCTGACTGTCATGGTTGAATCACAGGAGTCTATGGAATTTAAAATTTCTTTGACATTTGAAACAAAAGGCTATTTGTCGGAGCAGATAGGTGGCCCTTCCAGATGACTGAGGAGTTTCTAATGGAGTTGTACTTTCTTTTCCCTTTCCACCATTTCAAGTCTTAGAATAGCATTGCTGGAAGAACCCTTCAAAGATGAACGAGTCTCTAAACTAAGTAGGTGAATGTCAAAACAGAATTTCTGACTTTTGAATTTGTGATTTCTTGTTTTTGTTGACTTATTATCATATCTCCATCTGCAGATATGTCCCATGGTTGTATGTAAGTACTTTGCAAAATTAAGGTTAAAGATCTCTGGTTGACATACTTTAGGTAAACATGGTAGATTGGACATGTTCATTTATTTCCACTTCCTCCAGAAACAAAATGACAGTAAGAGAATTTTTAAAAGGTATAACCTCATGAGAACAAAGAATGGGAGAGAAGACAAGAGACAAAAGGTTTCAGGGTTTGGAAGATGGAAGGGGAGTGAAGACTGAGCAGAGGAAGCTGAAATTTTGGTGCCTGCAGAGAGACCGAGGAGAAGCACTGTAGAAAGCCAGGATTTGGAGACACCAGTGTTGCGCAAGACAGGAGTGAGGTTTGGGCATAAAGGCAGAGGAATTAGTTGAGAGTCTGGGTAGGGAGAAATTAGACTCCCCAAGTTACCTCCCTACTTGTACAAACCAGAGAATATTCATCCTCTCTGCCTGCAAGAGAGGCCAGAGGTTTGTGCTCTGGAGAAATCGAACCAGAGAGACTCTGGATGGAGTACCTCAGGCATAGCAAAGGGCAGCAAAACACCACCCTGAAAGAGGGATTCACGAAAGCCTGTACACTTGAAGGGGCAATCCTGGCTGTGCCCCCTGCCTGCTCCCAGAGTGCTGAGACCGGGCCTGAGGCGTGCGGGTTGGAGAATTCCTCTCCGGAAAAAATGAACAGAGACAGACCTGCAGTTGCTGGCGTTTGGCAGTCCTTCAAAGCAAAAGCTAGATTCTACTCCAGCTAGTGTGATCCATAGTAGTCCAAGCCTTGCTTGTGTTTACAAAGCTTCCATCATCTTTTTATTGCCTCAGCTTTTTTTTTTTTACTTTTTATTTTGAAATAATTATAGATTCACAGGAAGTTGCCAGCATAGTACCTAGAGGTCTCCTACACCCTTCATCCAGTTTCCCCCAATGGTGACATCTTACATAACCACAGACAACCACAGAAATTGATGTTGGCACACGATATGTGTATACAGTTTATGCCATTTTATCACATGTGTAGTTTCATGTAACCACCACAGCAATCAAAATAAAGGACTGTTCCATCACCACAAAGATCTCTTGATGACTCATTTTTAAATAGGAATGGACAGCCAAAGATCACTGAACATTTTCAGAAAGCTCCCAACATGAAGGATAGAGGCTAGAACAAGCAAAGAGAAAGAAGCATCAGAGGAAACAGAGTTGGTACTAGAAACAGAAAAAATCCTCAAAGTACACAGTGAATATGCTCAGAGGAATAAGAACCAATATTTTGTTGGTGAAATAAAACAGGATGCTATAAAAATTAGAAAAAGAGTTCTTGAAAATTAAAAACTTAATATTGGGAGTGGGAAGAGTTGACAAAGACTCCCAGGAAATAGAATAAAAACATCTGACTTTAGGAGATCTATGAAGAGTGAAAGGGAAAATGAAGGACAGAAATGTATCAAAGAAATCAGAAATGCTTCCAGGGTTGATGACCACAAGGTTCCTGTATAGTGAATGGAAAAAGTCCTAACTGGTGCATTGTCTAATTCCAGAACACTGGGGATAAAGCTTCCAAAGAGATAAAACAAACAATTAGGAATGAAGATGCATTGGCATTTCGTCATGGAAAGCCAGGAGGCAATGGAGTGGATTTCCAGCCTAACATGGCAGATTGAGCACATGTAGAGCCACTCCTGCTACACTTAGAAATACTATATAAAATATAACAGGAAGATTGTAAATACACAGCTGAGTTTGTAAGAAAGAAAGGGGATAGCATATAACCAAAGTCAAGGAGGGAACTTCAAGCCAGAGCAGAGTAGGCCCACTGATGTCATGGCATTTCTGGGGGCATTTATTGGACCCTAATAATAATAGAAGTTTGGCTTTTAAGGAGCATGTAAAGTATAGGATTGAAATAGAAATTCCCTCAAAGGGCTATTCCCTGGTAAAAGGGATAAAAGAGATGGAGAAAATGCACCCCTTGGGGCCAGAGAAATGGCCAGGAGGTTTATCATTGCCCCACACTTTGAGATGTAGGGGGAAGTCTCCCATGCGCCACTGAAACATCCAAGTTTGACATCTGTGTTTATAATTCCCAAGTTTCAGGAATCTCCAAGCTAGCACCAGGCTGGTGATACCCCTGGAGCTCCTTGCAGAAGGAAAAGCAGAACTTTTGTAGGATGACCCTTCCACAGTGCTGGCCACTTGATGCACAGATGATGAGCTCATGGTAGGAAATTGCTAAACATGCAGAAATTGTAAGCAAGGGTCAGCTGTCACAACAAACGGGGATTTCTAGCATTTAAAACCTTCAGATTATAGAAGAGATTATAATATAAATGTTTAAAGTGATTGAAAGGCTAAAAGAAAGAACAAATCAGAGAAAAGAAGAAGACACAAATATGTTTAAAGATGGCTATTTTTTTAAAAGAACCAAACAAAGCCTCTAGAATGAAAATTCTAGTCACTGAATTTAAAACCCAGTGGAAATGATAAATAGCAAAATAGATACACCACAAGAGAGAATTATATGAACTCTGAAATAGACCTAAGAAGTTAAGTAGAATTCAGCACAGAGAGATAAGAGATGGCATATAAGGAAGAGAAGTAATGAGCACAGAGGATATGATGAGAGGGCCCAACCTAATGGGAGTTCCCAAAGGGAAGAATAGCATCTTAAAAGCAGCTCGAAAGAGACACATTACTCCCAAGGTTCAAGAGTGAAACTCAGCAAATGTCTAAGTAGTAACAGTGGAGGCCAGACCACAGTGGAATAGTCTTCAGCGTGCTAAGGAAAATAAGTTGTTGGCTTAGTTTTCAGTAACCAGCTTATTGTTCAATAGAACAAAACAAAGGCATTTTCACAGGAAGAAAGAACTGAATTTATTCATGAGCAGACCTTCACTGTACTTCAGGAAGAAGGAAACTAAACCCAGGAGAAAGGAGAGAGACGAAAAGGGATGGTGTACAAAGACATTGGAAATGGGCGAGTAGATCTAAATAAGCACTAATTTATAAAACAGTGATCATTACCGTTTGAGGAGATTAAACTACAATCCTGACAGTAAATGGAAATGAGAACGGGGCTGACTTGAATGAACACGTTCTATGATCTTTGAACTGTTTGGGGACAGCAGGAGCGATATTGATTTGCTTTAGACTCTGAGTCAAGTAGACATATTAAAATGTTAGGGGCAACCACTAAAAGAATAGAAATAGGAATAAGAGCTTTCAAACCAATAGAGTGAAAATATTCAGAATTAGGAAAATTAGGTCATTGCTCTAGAAAAAAGAGAGCAAAGAAAAAGTATGGTAGATAAAAACCCTAAAGGTGATAGAAATAAACCCGCCTGGATCACAATGAATATAAACAGAGTAAACACGCCAGTTGTGGCGGAGGTCCTCAGGTTGGAAGACCGTAGAGCATCAACATTCCGAGGGAATTCCACATCCAGCCAAATTACCTGTCAGGTAGGTCTTTTCAGTCATGCGAGGACTGAAAAAAAATGTGCCTGCTGTGGACCCTTTCTCAGGAAGCTGGCGGGAGGCGTGCTTCACCAAAACAAGGGAGTTTTCTGGGATTCAGGAAATGAGATTCCACATAGGCAAGTGGCAAAGAAAATCCATGTTGGAGAGGCAAGGTGTAATTGTGCAGGAGGGAGAGCTCCAAAACAGAGAGACCAAGCTTAGAAAGCCCCTAATGGATTATTTGAGCATGTTTGGAAAAGTTATGGATAGGTATTTGACCAAATTATGATTGTCAGGGGGAGAGAACAGAAACAGGAAGTCAATAGATAATGTCTACAATTAATTAAGAATTAGAGGTACAAGTGTATTGTTCATATACATGGGTAAACATTCAAACTGCTAAGAAATTAGAAAGTGGTTGCTTCAAGGGAACACTATTGAGACAGTAAGACAAGACTGCAAATTTACGTAGTATTATGCCTTTTGGTATTCTTTGATTTTTTTTTTGGTAAGAATTTACTGACTTAAACCAACACTGTTCAATAGAAAGATAGTATGAGCCACATACGTAATAGAAGATTTTTTTGATGGCCACATTGAAAAAAGTGAAAAGGAACAGGTGAAATTAATTTTAATATGTTTTATTTGTCAGTATAGATCTAAGATATTTCAACATGTAACAAATATTAAAAATATTACAAGGTAGTTTACATGCTTCCTACTAACTCTTTGAAATCCTGTCTGTGTTATAGCACATCTCACTTCAGACTTGCTCACATTTCAAGTGCTCAGTAACCAAACGTGGCTCATGCAGATCTGACCCAGGAGGGACAGAGAAGTGTCTGTTTCCTCGAGGGTCTTCAACAATATGCAGCTATGGGGTCGGCCTGGTGGCGCAGCAGTTAAGTTCGAACATTCCCCTTCTCGGTGGCCCAGGGTTTGCCGGTTTGGATCGCGGGTGCGGACATGGCACCGCTTGTCACGCCATGCTGTGGTAGGCGTCCCACGTATAAAGTAGAGGAAGATGGGCATGGATGTTTGCTCAGGGCCAGTCTCCCTCAGCAAAAAGAGGAGGATTGGTAGCAGTTAGCTCAGGGCTGATCTTCCTAAAAAAAAAAAAAAAACAATATGCAGATCTATGTACTCAAGAAGCCCTTGCTGGAAGGGAATTCCTCCTGCTGGTTTCTTCCTTTTGCCCAACCACCCCTACTTTAATTTAAGGTCTCCACAGACATTTAGAATTGTTCAGCATTCTCATGAAAGTCGTAGACTTGAAGACAGAAATCACAATCCTGGACTTCTCTTTTCTATCCTAGAATTCGTTTCCCTCTTTCTTTGTAGGTCCTGTTCGTTTCTGGCACTACTCTGAATCTTCTCAAATATCTCTGCATTTTCTTAGTGTAATAATCAAAACTGAACTTAATATTGTTGAAGGGCTGACTCATTCAAAGTGGAATAGAAAGACCGCCTCACCTTGCTGAGTAGCACTGCTTTCCATGCAGCTCTCCCTTGTTCTCCGCACAAAGCACCACTGTTGGCCCCCAGAGTATACTGCCCTGTGCACTTCTTTTTCTGCAGTGCACGTGCCTGGCAATGTGTTTCAGAGTCCTGTGCATGCTCCTCAGTAGGCGTTTTAAAACTTGGGCCCCAGAGAGAGTTTGCGATTTGTACAGGTCGAACAACCTCTGTGGGCTACAGCCTGCCTGTTGTGTTTCCTGGGGGCCGTCCTGTGCACAGTGGCTGACTTGTCACTGACAGCTCATAAAATGAGTTTAATTGTCCCAAACCACTCACGTGTGTAAACGGAATGGGCTGTGTCGTCCCTAGTGCCGACCTACAGGACTGGACGTCTTCCCTCTGCTATGCTGATTCCCCCGCTGCTCTGGGTGAATGCCCTTTGTGCCCCCACCTTCTCCCTTGGAGGCTTTGGCCTACATTAGTACAGTCTCAGTTGAAGAAATGTACCTGAATATGTCCCTGCCAGACTCGGTTGCAAGGAGAATTCGGTGCTCCTGGATTAAGGTGGATTTCTGAGACTAGAGCAGAGATGTTTTTCTTATGGTATTCGGGGAGCAGGAGAGGTGGTCACTTGGCACCCTTCTGCAGGTAATGGAAGTTGTAATTCATACCCATATCTGTTCTATATCTGGCAAAATGTGAGGATAGACAGTAGAGAAAGTTTTTCTAACTGCTGGACTTCCTACCCCAAGTCTGTTTCCATGGATCTTCCATCATAATACCAGTCCCCACACTTTGTATTTAGCTCTTAGTTAAATAAAAAGTTTGCTCATCCCTACACAGATGCCTTAGGATAGTGTGTAGGTTGTGTCCATAGCGTCTAGGCAGACAGGAACCTCCTAAGATTTTTTTCAGCTACATTCAGAGCCTCCAGAAGTCATGGCATTTCCCTTGGCTTTGCGAGCATCGAGTTGAATTTGCAGTGTTAAGAGTAAAGGTTGAAGTGTTAATATTTTAAACTCTGTTTCTTAAACTGTAATTTTACCTGAATTCCTGGAATTCAACCTTCAGATTTCAAGCAATGGAAAGCCGTGAAGTTTTTGGGATTTTTTTTGTTCGTTTGTTTTTTAGGAAGATGAGCCCTGAGCTAACATCCGTGCCCGTCTTCGTCTACTTTATATGTGGGACGCCTGCCACAGCATGGCTTCCCAAGCGGTGCCATGTCCATGCCCGGGATCCGAACCAGTGAACCCTGGGCTGCTGGAGCGGAACATGTGAACTTAATAGCTGTGCCACCAGGCCGGCCCCTGTTTTTTTTTAAGGGTGCTAACGTTTGTGTTTTAAAACTATTGATAATCCCCCCCCACCCTTTTTTTTCATTACCCAATTTTTTATATAACTCTTCTGAGAGTCAAGAAAGGTCTATGTAGTCAGTGGGTTTCTTCATCCCCTGCCCCGAACATGCCCCCATGAGTCTCCTTTTCTTTGCCTTTCTTCCCACCCCTTCCGAAAAAGACCCAGTTTCATAAAAGCCGCCATTGTGTAAACCTAGTCTTTTTTTTTTTAAGATTTTATTTTTTCCTTTTTCTCCCCAAAGCGCCCCTGGTACATGGTTGTATATTTTTAGTTGTGGGTCCTTCTAGTTGTGGCATGTGGGACGCTGCCTCAGCATGGCTTGATGAGCGGTGCCATGTCTGCGCCCAGGATCCGAACCGGTGAAACCCTGGGCCGCCGAAGCAGAGCGTGCGAACTTAACCACTTGGCCACGGGGCCGGGCCCTAAACCTAGTCCTAAAGCTCTGTGTTAAAGCTCACAGTGAAGGAGGTACATCAGGGTGACAACAAGCAAGGAAGGGCAGGCATCTCCCTGTTCTCTAACCTGCCGATTGTTCTCAATCCTACTCTCCAAGGCCCTGGAAAAGGCACCGACCTGTAGGCCCTGAGCACCACCATGCACAATCCCTGTGCCTGTGGACACCCATCAGAACTGTCGTGTTAGACCAAGAGGCTGCTGGTGGTGGGTTTGGGAGCTGAGCCATTGGGCCAGGATAATGACCATAGTATGCAAATACTTGTGTGCCTACCATGTGCAAGCACTGTGCCAGCCACCAGGGATAAAGAGGTGTGATGGGACCCCTGCCCTTGAGCAGCTGGTGGACTGGTTAGGGGGCAGCTCGTTATATATATAAAGAGGTAGCTGCCAACAGAGGGTCTTTTGCTGGAGACTGGCTGCTCACAGACATTTTAGGCTAAAGCACTGTTGCAGGTGGGAGCAGAAGCAGACACTCTTCGGTGCTGCCTGCTACCAAGAGAAGGCGGCAGAGGTCACTTGCATGATAGACTCCAGGCTTGCTGTTTGGAAAACCCAACCCTAGAGGTAGCGGGGTTTCTGAACTGAGATCCTCAGTGTGGAGGTGCCTGTGTTCTGGTTCTTTCATAGACACTATGCTGTAGGCTGCCTCTGTGGGTGTACCTCTCAGGCCTGGATCCTCCAGCTCTAACTCGGCAGTTTCCCACCTGACCCTGTTTTTAATGTCTTAAAAAGAGGCCCTTCCTCTGCCGCCATCCCTTTCACCCACCCCCTCCTTTTTTGCTCCTTTCAGTCATAATTCCTGAGGGGGCTGCCTCCCTCCAGTGTTTTCCCAGAGCCCTCCAGTGAGGCTTCTGCCTACACCACCCCCAGGGACCTCTGAGCCCAGCTCGCCGTGTCCCTGGATCTCTTAGCAGCATGGACATTGCTGACCACTCTTTTCCTGAGACTTGTTCCCATTTCCATGGCTCTTCGAGCATCTCTCTGGCAACTCCTCGGTGCACCCTTTCAGCCAGTGTGTATTTGACCGCCTTCTGTGTCCAAGGAACTGTGCTGAGGCTGTGGTGAGCAGTGCCTGCCATCGTGGGGTTCATGTTCTAGTGGGGCAGACAGTAGCAGATGCAGGGAATGGCAAGTGCTGTGAGAAAAGTAAAATGGGGAAGGGGGATAGAGAATGAGGAGGAGTAATAATTCTGGATGGGGTGGTCAGAGAAGGCCTTTCTGAGGAGATGACATCTGAGCAAAGACTTGAGTGTACCTGTCTGCTGCAAATGTAAAAGCTATGACTATTCCCGTGGCAGCTCACACTCCCCTTAGGCTGGAGCTCAGCAGTCTGTATTGGCTTATGAACTACCTGCCCTCCACCCGCTCTTGGCTCTATGCGGCTGAGTCGCTCGTGTTTCCCGATGTTTCATTAGCAGTGGGCACAGCATCTGGCCTCCTAGTAGGTATTTAGTTTGTTGAATGAGTGAATGAATGGATGGATGGTCTACAGTCCAATCAAGTGAGCTATGATAAATGTCAAAGGAAGCAACCCATTGGGAGCCCAGATGTCTCTACAGGGCAGGCTCTGTCCCTGCCAAGCCCCTGATAGAGGAGAGAAAGGATTGGAGCTCAGGCCTGAGAAATGCCAGGTTAACGTTAGATGCCTTCTGTCACATCCTCTCCCTCTGTAGTTCATTTAACAGCTTCTGTGCATTATCTGCTGTTTCAGGACAGTTCAAACTACTGATGAAGAAGTAAACTCTGAAGTAGTTAGAACAGCATTAAGGAGGTAGGGGAGCATGGAAAGCAAGAGAACTAACATTTTTGATTACTTACCACATGCCACACATGTCCTGGTGCTTCCCATGGCTTATTACACATAGACAGATCTCAAAACCATCGCCACAGGCCTGCCTTCACCCTCATGTGGCATGGTTGGCCCTTAAAGGAAGGACCATAGCAGAGCCCTTGAGACGTCTTCATGTGTCCCCATCATCCACCACTTAGGATTAGTGGTCCTTGAGAACGTCTGGATACAAGCTGCTGGACATAGGAAGGGTTCTTCAGACACAAGTCTGGTGTTACCTTCTGGTTCTTCTTCAGATTTCGGTTCAGCAACCTGTTGGCCAGCTTGTAGGGCCCAGGGATCAAGGGAAATAGAGCCAGCCTGGATAGGAGAGATAAGAAAGCTGAGATGTTTATTCCATAGAAGATGTAATGCAGGGGCCGGCCCTGTGGCTGAGTGGTTAAAGTCGCGCTCTCCACTTCAGTGGCCCGGGGTTTCGCTGCTTCAGATCCTGGCCACAGACATGGCACCACTCTTCAGGCCACACTGAGGCTGCATCCCACATGCCACAACTAGAAGGACCCACAACTAAAATAGATAACTAAGTACTGGGGGGATTTGGGGAGAAAAAGCAGGGGGAGAAAAAAGATTGGCAACAGTTGTTAGCTCAGGTGCCAGTCTTTAAAGAAAAGATGTAAAGCGTACCCGAAAAGTCTCCAGCTCTTCTCAGCTAGGGGTTCTGATGCCCCAGTGCATCCATTGTGCTGCATTAATACATCTCAAGGGTGCTAATTACTACCATCCTTGGGAGAACAGAAAATAGTCACTCAAATCACGTTTTGTGCCCTAGTGGTTAGATAAGGATGACGCTGGTGTTTCAGTCTCTGGAGGGGTTGATAGTGTCAGCCAGAAACTGAGGGTAGACTGTCACTTGGTTTTGCTGTATTTTCTTACAGTTGGGTTCAGCTGTGGGGAACTCGTAGCTGTGATTATTTCCCATTTCCTCTTAGAAGACCCAAGAGCCTGTTGGAGATAAGTCTGCAGTACCAATAGGTATTTCCTCGTCTTCTCTTTTTCCAGTGGGTGGGGGTGAGTCCTTTCTGTTCTCCTAGCCATGCCAGTTATCACAAACTCAGCCCAGAAACGGGCTGCTAAATGTTTGTGCTTAATTTTGTTAGAAATCTTTGCTCTGAAGGCAGGCTGCCTGATCCTGTCCTGACCTAATTCTAGTGACACAGTAGGGGGCTGAGGAAAGGAAGATGTGACTGTCAAGGTTGGCGCTGGGGAGTGACGAGGCTATGTTTGCTGACCCCCAGCAAGGTCACCTTGTCTGTGGAGCTTTCTGTGGCCGTGACATCAACGTGTGGATCTGGCCTGTGTGAAAGGTGTGAGCGGTTTGGGACCATCTGGCTGTCAAGATCATCACTGAGTGATGCAAAACCCCAGCTTGCTTTCTATCCCAGGAGTCTTGTGTCTCTTCCTCCTTAGCTTCCATTGCCTTTACCAAGCTCCTGCTTCCCTGGGAAAAAGAAATGCCTGCAGCACCCACCCCAGTTTGTCTTGGAAAGATGTAGTTTTGGAAGTGAGGAAAGTAGAGAACCAACATTGTTCTGGGTAGTCATTCCGGGGAGGATTGTGAAACCTGCCTGGCCCTCTGGTGTGGATTCCCTTGCCTGCCTGCAGGGTGGCTCGCTGTGTGTCCGAGGAGTGGGACGGGGAACCTGTACGTCTTCTCTGCTCGGAGCTCACAGGTATGATACAAACACAGCTCCATGGGAAGATCAGCCGTCCTGCTCCCCCCTGCACTCCACCCCTACCTCAGTGAGAACTTGGCCCCCGAGGAAAGAATCGACCTTGGATCAGGACTCTGGGGCGTTATTTTTACTGCCTTTTCCTACCATATTTGCATTTTTAAAAATAGCATTGCTGAGTGAATCCCTTTCAGTCTGAGTCTCCTTCGAAAGGTAGGATGCATTTTGCAGGGACTGTGGCTATTGATTAACGGCTGATTCTCAGCATTTGGGAACGTGGACTGAAGGAACTGCAGATGTTCTGGGTGGAGGGAAGACTCGCTGTCACGAGCCACTGCGGGAATGAGACCTCAGCTCTTTGCTGACCGAAGATTACATCATTTTGAAGATTATGTCATTTTTTTCTGTGGGTTTGCAGTGGGGAAGGTGAAGAAAGGGGAGCGGGAGCATCTGTTAGCTGAGGTCCTAGTGGCCATCTTGGAGGATTTGGACCAGGCAGTGTCACGCCCTCCTGCCAGGGCAGTTCTTTCTCAGACTTGGAGTTCTTACATGTGGGAAGAACCGCAGTTTATGTACCAGCTCGTTCCAGTGCAGTAACCCAGCTCTAAAAATCAGGTTTCATGGCCACAGCACGGGCCCAGGAGCTGCCTTCTTGCCTGGAAATCTTTAAGGTGGCAAAGCTGGGTCCCCCAGGTGCCCAAGGATACATGCTGGCAGATTCTGCTTTTTGCCACCTTGGCAGCAGCTGGCATGGGTCAGTCCTGTGGTCAGTGGGGCTGCATGCTGAAAGCTGTCCCAGAGCCTGGGGCTGTGTTCTGGGCGTCTGTCTGGGCGCTAGCCTAGGCCAGGGTCTGGACCACCTGAGCAGAGAGGTCAAAGTTGGGGCCGTGTCGTTTCGAGGGCCTAGTGCCTGTGCGTCATCAGACTCACCCAGGATACGTTAAGAGATATATTTCTGGCTTTACCCAGAGATTCATTCAGTAGGTTTGGGGTAAAAAATTAAGAATCTGTATTTTTTTTTTTTTTTTTTTCCTTTTTCTCCCCAAAGCCCCCCGGTACATAGTTGTGTATTCTTCGTTGTGGGTCCTTCTAGTTGTGGCATGTGGGACGCTGCCTCAGCGTGGCTTGATGAGCAGTGTCATGTCCGCGCCCAGGATTCGAACCAACGAAACACTGGGCCGCCTGCAGCAGAGCGCGCGAACTTAACCGCTCAGCCACGGGGCCAGCCCCAAGAATCTGTATTTTTAAAGAGCTCTGAGGAGTCTGATAAATGGCTGCCTTGAAACCTAGGCCTCCTCCCAAGGGATTTGTTGACGCTTCCTCCGTTTTTCTTCATAATCTTTTGCTATTTCAGTATTGCTAAATTAAATATCTAGACTTTCTCCACCCCCTTTTTATGAGGCCATTTGTTGGTTTCCACCAGTTGCCATTGAAAGACCAACATAGTACTGTGTCGTCAGCCAAAATGCCACCTTGTCGTTGCTGATTTTAAGGCCTGGTGTCTGGAAGTGAGTGTCCTCCTTCAGGTTTGTTATAATATGAGGTCTCTCTGAGAAGTCTTTCCTACGTGAGACCTAGAGGAACCCAGGGGAAGGAAGGAGGTTTACTGCCTAATTGTACAGAAAAGATCATTAGAAGGCCGGGATCCTGTCTTGTGTGCTGATGTCTGTTCACCGTGGGGCAGCGAGGCTGCCATCCTGGGAGTCGGACTTGGGAAGAGGCTCGCTCCGTTGCTTCCCAGCTCTGTGACTGCCTCTTGCACATGGTTTCCTGCCTGAAATGGGGAGACTTTCCTCCTCAGGTGCCTGTGGGGATTGAATGTCTGTGATGCACTCAGGCTCCACTTCCTCTTCCTTCCCTCCCTCCACTCTCACCCGGGCCTGAGGTAGCCTGCCTGCTGGACCCCTTGGCCCATGCAGTTTTGTCCTGCGTTCTAGAGCCCTGTGTAGCACTCTCTGCCAAGATGCGTTAGTGATAGCCCCTACAGACCCTGCTCGGAGCCCCTTCTCCCCTGCTCTGATTCACTCTGGGTCGCATCCCCTCATCACTGTGGGTAGGTGTGTCTGTACTCATTAAAAAGGGGATAGAATTTTGACTGTGTAAATAAGAGTGTGGTTATTTGCATAATACAAGATTTCCTGTGACTTTGCTTGAAATAGCTCCCCTGGTATACCTAAAAGTCCTTCAATTTATAAAAGACTTTTTAGTAATGGCATCTAAATCAAGATGCACTCTTTGCATCTTGTTTCAGTCTTTGTGAATGTTAATTTCATGTGCGTGTTTTCTCCAGCTGAGCTGTCAGTTCCTCGGGAGAGAAACTGTGGGGCTTGGTTCAGGCTGTGCCCTGATGCTCCTGTCATGGGGCTTTCTCAGGCTCTGCGGACCAGGGACATCTTTTCCTTTCAGCCAGCCTGCTTGGGGTGTCTGTAGGGATGCACATTCCAAATGGACTGCCCACATGCCCCTTGGCAGGGCCAGGTGCTGGGCAGGTAGAAAACCAGGGTCCCTGGAGATAGTGCAGGGAGCAAGCTCTGGAGCTGGCAGCGCCTGGAGGCTGCCTGTCCCCATCTGACACCCAGGGAGGTGGTGGGGCTTCCTCAGCTCACACAGCTGAGGAGTGGCAACGTTGTGGCCTCTGCGGGACCTGATTCTTGTGCCACTGGGCTGTGTGCTGCCTGTCCCCCCGCCCCCCGAGGCTGGCTGTGGCCTCGTCTCACTGCACCTGTGGGGTTGGAAGGATTCCTTCTCCAAGGCTCAGTGATTCTGCTCTTTTCCTTTGTGTTTTAGTCCTGGCACAGTGAGCCATCTCATCCTGAGATGAGTTGCTGTGGGTGAGTTTTGGGAGAAATGGCAGTGGCGGGGTGGACAGTTGAGGGTTTTAAGACTTAATGATCAAACCAAGAGGTGACATCAGCCCCAGGAGCCATTCCATCTGTCGGGCTTGCCAGGCCAGTGACGCCCAGTATCCCAGGATGGGTATTCATTTCGTTTGCCTTCAAATAGTAACTGCAGTTGTTTGAGAAACAAGCGGAGGTTGTATTTCTTCCACATGGGGTCCCTTGTAGTTGAAAATGAGCCTGGCCTGCCCCACTAGACTCAGATACAGTCCATTTTAGCTATTTCTCTTCTTCCCTTGCTGTCTTTAAAATGCCAATTAGAATAGCCAGGATTTGCGGATTTGTATGAGAATCACTTTAGGAACTTTTTTAGAGCTCCTGTCTTCAGAATGCCGTCCTGAGGGTGTGATTGCAGTGGCCCTGGGGCGGGCCCTCCGCCCTCCCGCTCTCTCTAGGGGCCGTTGTTGTGTGAGGGTGTGATTGCAGTGGCCCTGGGGCGGGCCCTCCGTCCCCCGCTCTCTCTAGGGGCCGTTGTGGTGTGAGGGTCAGGCTACGCGCACACAGGTCTCCTGGAGGTCTTGTTAACACGTGGATTCCAAGGCAACAGGGCTGGGGTGGGGCCTGAGAGTTTGCGTTTCCACAAGCTTCTGGAAGATGCTGGGGCTGCTGGTTAGGGTCCACACGCTGTGAGTGTCAGCATGGCTCTAATTGCTCCAGGTGAAGCAAGGGCCATACTGGAGGGCCACACATGCTAAATGAGGAAGGAGAGGCTCTGGAGTTCTGGTGCTGGGGTGGTGTCAGGCAGGTCACTTACCCCTCCAAGCCTCTGGCTTCCTCTCTGAAGTGAAAGAGATGGCAGTGGTGCCTCCCGCTTCGGGTGATGAGGGTTGGAAGAAGCAGAGCCTGCAGGGGTCCTCCCTGCACAACAAGAGCTCAGTAAGGTCTGTTGATGTGATTTCCGCCCTGCATGGATCATCGTTCTGTGAACTCACCTGACATCAGACCCGTGGGGGTGGGGGCTCTGGAAGGCAGTGTTGAGGCCATGAGCACTCCCTGCCTTCTCTCAGGGATGCCCAACGGCCCCAGGACAGCAGCCCAGCTGCAAGAACAGCATGTGAAATCATCCTCCTTACTTTTCTACCTTTTAGTCATACTTCTTGAGGAGAGAGGGCTTCTCCTCCTAAAGCTTCCCATTTGTCCCCTCCCTTCAAACCCAGGAGTCCTGGGCTGTTTTGTCTTTTTTAAAGCCAGGTCAGTGAGCCCGGATCAAGACACAGGGTGCGAGGGCTGGGTTCTTCCTCCATGCTGGCTCTTGCTGCATCCCAGACACCACAGCATCTGCAGAGACGCAGCTTTGCTGACCAGGCTCCAGCTGACCTGCTGCCAGGTGTAGCTCCCCATCCTTCCCCCTCACTTAGCAGGCGGCTGGACTCAGTCGCCTGTCTCTATCCCCTTGGGCAGGCTGTGCCTCCAAGTCATTCCAGCAAGCTAGCAGGCTGCAGCTACAGCTTCCAGGCAGTGATGCAGCCCCACTGCAGTGCCCAGACCTGGTTGCAGGCTTCTGGTCTGCAGTGTACAGTCAGAGAGAGGGGTCCTTGGGGACAGGAAGGGGCTTCCCCTGACGGTTGACTGAATCTCATCTGAAGCAGATGATGGGGGTGGCGTTGGGGGTGTCCCTTGCCTACATCTCTGATGGACAGTTCCTATGCAGCCTGGCCCTGCCTGCCTTCCCCCACCTGCCATCCAGAAACTAGAATTTTTGTCCCTCTGCCCACTCAGCAGTGTATTTACTTCTGTATAAATGTTTCCAGGTATTTTCATTTTGTGTCCCCCATCTAAATGTAAGTTCTGTAAAGCCAAGGCACAGCCCTATATATTTGTGTTCTTGTCTCACTCTGAATCTATAGAAAACACTGAAAAATGATTGAATTGATTGACCTCACTGTTTGGTTTTAGCAGAGCTTCTGTTCAATGGTTTCTGTATCACGTGGTTGGCAGAATTTTCTAGTTAGGGGCACCAGCGTTTGTCTTTTCTTCCACACTGCCCAGCCATTTCCAGCTGTCCTCCCTCTCCTCCCCCAAGCGTGTGAGGCCCTCTGGCCATTTGTGTTTTGCTTGTAAAACCACTGTCCTCAGGTGGGCAGCTTGCTGATTGCCGGGTTGTCAGGGGCTTACCCACATGATGGTCAACTTCTCTGAGAAAGTCCTCACACTGGCATATGCTAGAATCATTGACCAGTCATATTCACCCAATCCAGACTGAGCTGGAAACTCAAGCTTAGGAAGAAACTGGAAGAGGAGCCCAGCTCCAACCCACAGTCAGTGCCAACTCCTGCCGCTCCCTGTTTTACTGTTCTGAAAGCAAACTTAATGACATTTTAAATAATGTTAGAAAGAGTTCAAAGTTCCCCACCCCCACAGTGTCTGTGTGTAAATGTATAGATCCTGGGTTTTTTGTTTGTTGGCTTCAGACCAACTTCTGATGAGAAGAGATCTATTTCTCCCCTCTATGTAACAGGTGGAAACCCTAACCAGAGAGAACCAGCAGAGCTGGGCAGACAGGTAGGGTTGGGGTCTCAAACTTTTTGAAAGTGACCCACCATGGAATATGCATTTATCCGTGTGTGTCCAGGGCACACAGACATCATATATGCACCTGGAACAGTTTTCTCAAAATTACCGAGCCTCACCTAAAGCGTGTGATGCACTCAGATATTTTCTGCCACCGCCCCTGCCATGTTGGCCGTGACCCACTGACCCATTAAATTGATTTCATAACCCACTAATGGGTCACAACTCACAGTTTGAAAAACACTGCTCTAGGGAGCATTCCAGTCTAGGATTTCCAAAGCTTTTTCAGAATTCCACACTGTGGGATAAACTTTCAAATCTGGCGTAAGTAGCTCCTCTGGCCTCCAAGTAGGATTTGCATTGGAGGGAGGGAGTTAATGTTGCTAGGCCTTCCCTTCCCTTCCCACTCCCCACCCATCTCTGTGCTGTAGGAGAGCTGGGCTGCCCCACCGCAGTATGGTGGGGTCTCACAGTGGAGTGCACCCATGGGCAGCATGGCCAGGCCCTTCAAGCTCAGGGACAGCATCGGGAGAACAAGAAGGACCTTCTTCAGGGTCTACAAGCTCAGCTGAGGTAGGGTAAGAGGGCCTGGTTAGGAGGCCTTGGGATCCCCAACACGATTGGAAGCCCCGTTTACCTGTTTTACCCTTTTCCACTGTGTCTAAGACTCAGACATGGCTTAAGCTGTATGAGGGGTGGGAGGGACAGTATACCCTTTAGGAAGTAGCAAGCCTTATAAATTTCCAGTGTTGCTCTGACCTCATATTTCTTTCAAGAATCTGTTCTTTGAGTCCTGGCCTAGGTAAACAGCCTGATTCCTACGTGTGTCTGCTGGGCCACTTTTCTCTCCCCTCCTTTCCGCTCGCCAGGCAAAGCAGCAGGGTGGCTTGATTTTCTTTTCCAAAGAAAGATTCTGTTTTCTTCACCGAGCACCATGAGGCTCCTGGAGGTCTTGGGGCTGGCTCAGTCTGGTGAAGGTAAATCCGCAGTCTGAGTATAAACCCAACCCGGGGGCCACTGCAAGCTGTTCCCACTCACCATGGGCACAGCGTGGGGCTGGCACTCAGCTTGTCCTTGTGATCCTAGACTATTTATTAAGCCCCACTGGGGGCTTGGCACAATGCTGGACCTTTTTGTTTGAGGCTACTCCCACTTGTCAGTGGAAGGTCTGGTAGTGATGACATCACTTACTCCCAGAAAAGACTGGGTTGGTTTTTTCCTGTGGGGCTGAAGGAGAACACCCACATCTCCTCCTCTATGTTTTGGCTTTCCTCAGAGTTTGACAGGAGATGATAGTGACGGGTTGATGGCCTCCAGCCTTGACACAAATGCTTAGGCACCTTGAAGGCCCCTCCTTTGCCTTTTCCTGGACTTCCTGCCGCTTCCCCTCTTGCACTAGGAGTCCCGTTAGTGTATTGGATGCTGGTGCTAGTGACCAGGTGTGAAGCTGCCTTTTTTCCTGTAGAGCAAGAGCTTGGCGTCCACTGAGCAGGCCAGCCGTTAGGGCTACCTGGTCCTACGGGGGATGTGACATTCAAATCCACTTGAAAGTAGCTTCTTGTATCATCTTCCTTGTATTTTCAACCTATTGATCAGCCTCAGTTTGCCTTTTCGGTCCTTGAAACATTTTTGTTCGGTGAATTTGGGTCCTTCCAGTTCAGGCATGAGCAATGTCATGAAGGAGGGCCTAGACCAAGAGTCACAAGAGCAGCCTGTTTCTCCTGCTGTGCTGTCAGTGACGGGCCCCGAGAGTGCAGCTCGGGGGAACAGCGTGTACCTCGGGCGGGGGGCAGGGGAGGAGAGTGGTTCTTCTGGCCGGGGCAGAGCTCCTTGGAGCTCAAATGGGGGTGGGATGGAAGTGCCTAGCCTCTCTGCCATGTTACCTTCTCCCCAAAATTGCCCTCCACTCCTTCTCTTGCCCTTGTATTGCTTTCCAACTTGAAGCACCTCATTAGCTCTACCTTCCTTGTATCTGGAGGGTGATCCTTTCACCCACTGCTCTTGCCTCAGTGCCACCGGCCAAGGAACAGCCTCAGGGCTTCTCAGCGTTGGCATTGCTGATGCTTTGGGCCGGATCAGTCTTTGTCGTAGGGGGCTGTCCTGTGCGTGGTCGGATGTTTAGCAGCATCCCTGGCCTCTACCCACTGTATACCAGAAGCCCTTTCCCCCAGTTCTGACAACCAAAAATGTCTCCAGACGTTCCAGCTGTCCTCCAGGGAGCAAAGTTGCCCCAGTTGAGAACCACTAGGCTATCTGGTTTCCTTCCCCCCCTCTACAGCACGTTCTCTGCCCAACAGCCAGATGATCCTTTTAACATCCAGTCACCTACGCCCTCTGGTCAGAGCCCTGCTGGGGCTTCCATCTTGCTCAGGAAGCAATCTCAAGTCCTTCCTGTGGTTCTGCCTCTAAGGCCTGAACGACTCAGCCTCATCTCCTTCACTCTCTTGGGAGCTTGCTCTGCCGCAGCCCTACTGGCCTCTTTGCTAGTCATCGAACACTGGAGGCACACTCCATCCAGGGTCTTTATGGCAACTCTTCTCTCTGGTTGGAAGACTCAGTCCCTTATTGTACTCAGATACTCAGATCTCTGGTCAAATGTCACCTTGGAGTGGCCTTTCCTGACCACCCACTTGAATAACTCACTCGTGCTCCCCTCCCATTACCAGTCTCTCTCACACGTATACTCTGTATTGCCTTGTTTTTCTGCATGGCACTTAGCACCACTTGACCTGTGTGTGTACGTGTCTGTCTCCTCCGCTGCTCTAGAATGTCAGCTTTGCGAGAGCAGGCACTTATCTGCCCAGCGCCTGGTGTGTGGAAGGTGCTCGGTCATCATTGCTCAGATGAGTGAACTCCTCTGTAAAGCCTGGCTCTCCTCCCCCAGAGCAGGTGCCAGAATCCCTCTCCATGGAGGGCAGATGTGGTGTTGGATGCTCTTGTTTCCAGAGCAGGCAGTGAGAGCAAAAGCTGTTGGTTCTTGGGTTCCACCAGGCACGTCCTGCAGTCAGGTCACAAAAGTGTCCGAAGTGGAAATCACTTATAGCCCCTCCTCACTCAGAGACACTTTAACATTTTTGTGTGTTGTGTTTCTTTTCTTTTTTTTCTGTCCAGAAACCTCTGATAGCTACATCTCTCCCTCAAGAAATGTTAATAGTTCACCGCCTCAGAGGTTGTTCACAATTTCAGAGCCTATGATGACAGTTGAAATCTATCCACCTGCCACCTCAGATCCCACCCTGGTCACAGTTTTTTTAAACTACTCTCAGGGCGCACCTAACAGAAGACACGGTCCTGTTTCATGGCTGTCTTGCCCTACAATCTATTTTCACAAAGCAGGCACACTGCCCTCTAGTGTTAGCCTCATGGGGTGTCTGATGCCGTTCATCTGGGTCCTTGATCTTTTCAAGTGGGATAAGAAGAGGGCAAATTGCTGAAACCCCGCGGCTTCTCCCACCTGGAGGCCTCGGCAGGCACTCAGGACCCTGATGACATCCGCAGTGAGAGGCCACAACAGCTGCCTTCCACATACCCCAGAAATGAGTAGAGCATGTGTTGCTTTTATAGCCAAGAGAAGAATCACTATCTTTTAGAATGTGTGGACCAGCCAGAAATATGTTTTACTCTATTCTTATCTCTGCAGCTTTGGGGAGGAATGAGCTTTTTATGTCGCTAAGAGAGTGGACTCTGGAGCCATACTGCCTGAGTTCAAGTCCCAGCTTCACCACTTAGGAGCTGTGTGACTGTGAACAAGTTACTTATTATTCTCTGTCTCAGTTTACTTATCTGTGAAATGGGAATGACAATAATAGTATACTTCATTATACTTCATAGAGTTGTGGAGGATTTCACAGGTTAAAATACATTAAGTGTCTAAAAAAGTCCTGGAGCATGATAAACACCGGTCATCCTGTTAGCACAAGGCAGAGGACTCCAGAGTGCCTGAGCCCCTTGGAGCACAGAGGTTCCTTCCAAAATGAGGATACTGAAGGCCTTTGTGATGCAGGTAGCCTGTGACGGGAGCAGGGAGAGGAAAGGAGGATGCTGGAAGTAACTGTTCAGTGGAGAGGCACTGGCTTATTTGGAGAAAGGCAGTGCCCAGTACGGGTGGCATATAGGGAACTGGGAGGGAAACTTGTAAAGACAATGAAGATCCTTGCAAGTCTTCCTAAGCCCTTCCAGGTACCTTTTTCTTATTTTTTTGGAATTCCCAAGGGAAGGGAATGTAGCCAGAATGGTGGCCACCACACTCCTTTCTTCTCTCTGCCACTCCCACTCTGCTCCCAGCATGGCCAGGGCTTTGGAGAAGGCCCTGTCATGGAAGATTAGAGGAGCCTGGACACCAAGCTGTACAGTGGAGTTCAGTCATACTCTGGCAAAAGGCTAGGTGCAGGTCAGGAGGGCCACATCAGAAGACCACGTTAGCCAACCAGGCTCCCTCTCTCGAGAACGCTGGGAACTGCCTGCCCTGCCAACTTTGGCAGAGGTTCTACAAAGGGAGGAAGGAGAAAACCTGCCCCTGGCCTTCAGTGAATGCCAGCTTTCACTAGCTGTGTTGTTCCTGCTTCAGCCTTAGAGCAGGAGCCTCAGTTTCCCCAAAGCCCTCAGGAGCAGTGTCCCATGGCCACAGGGCTGGGCAGTGTCCCACCAAAGACTGCACTGATTTAGAGTCTGTGCCCGTGCCACTCCCTTCCTTTCCTGTCAGCTCTCTTGGGGACCAACATAAATGCCAAGGTCGGGACATGATCTGTAGACTCAATTTGAGTCTCTTCTCAGTGATCCCTGAGTAGGCAAGGCAACTTGTGCCCCCTGGATGACATCCCCTCCCACCCCACATGGCGCGGTCCTCTCTCACTGCATTTCCCATCACTGCAACTTCCGGTTTCTATGGCAACTTGGAAAGACCTGCAGTTGTGGCTTTTTGAAGTCTAAAATGGGAGCAGATGTTTGAGATAGGGTGGGACAGCACAGAAAACACTATGTCCCAGACTAGAGAATTGAGCACAGAGAGTTACAGGATAGGAAGCTGTTTGAGTTAGAAAAGTGGCACTGTGATCCCAGTACAGCCTTACTTAGAGAGCTCCAAGTGGCCCCTTGCAGCCTCCTGGGATCTCTGAGCAGAAGGAATAAAAGACTGAGCCCAGAGGGTCTTCAGCCTAAGCCCTGGGAGACAATGGAGTCAGATAGGGTGATCACAGCTGTCATTTGCTGAGCTCTTCCTGTGTGCCAGGTGCCTCTGACCCTCTGTGCTTTCACTGCCTTCTTAATCCCCGCAACCCTTTGGCGATGGCTGCTGTCACCCCCTTTCATACATGTGGACGTGAGTGATTTGCCTGCGGTTTCAGGGCTGCCACGTGTAAGTGCCTGTTTAACGGCTGGGCTCGCTCTCATCTTGGTTCCCTGTAGGAAAATCCCCGTTGCTTGTTGTTGGCAGAGCCCATTGCTTCCCCCTTTACTTTTTGTAAGTCACATGTAACTAATAGCAGAGTCTGTCTTAGTCATTGCCAAAATCTTGGTGACGTTGAGCCCGTGTCTTCCTTTTTAGTATCTCAGTTCTCCTTCCATAGAGGTCACCTCTCCATGCCCCAGGGCTTGGAGTGGAGAGAGTGAGCTTGAGGAGTCTTCAGTTGGGTGGTGGTGGTGGTTGAGAGAACAGTTCTTCCACCCCTGTGGTTTGGGGTCATGGAGGTGGGAAGTCACAGAGACCCGTTAGCGTGACTCAGTGAAGAACTCAGAGGAGCAGCCCCAGGTGTAGGGAACCAGCAAAGAAGACACACTGGCCAGGTGGAGAACCGTCTCCCAGCTGGGCTGTTGGAGGGGGGATGCGGTACCCGGCAGAGGGAGGGGGCGACTCTCATGAGGCCCAGGCTGTCCTTTCATAGGGGCTGCTGCTGGATGTTTGTGGAGGGACGGGTCAGATGCTCACTATGCCGCTGGCCAGGCTCCAAAAGCTGGCTGTCCTGAGCGTTACTCAGCAGCCTGCAGTCCTCCGCAGCGCTGTAGATAAGGAGCAGGCTGCGGCTGGTCAGGAAGGATAGCCCAGATTAGAAGGTGGTGTCGGGTGATAGTGGGCTTCAGGATGCCCCACGCAGCGCCGTGTCATGCTCCGCCTCCACCCCACTCTTTACGCAGCACTCCACAGCAGGGTTGGAGGGCAGGCACTTGCAGAAGGTAGAAAAGGGATTTCACTCATAGCAAAATGTTTTGCTCTCTGTAGAACAGGGCTGTTGAATCTTTCATTTAAATGAAGCCTTATGTGATCTGTCATTTTGCCACACTTTTCAGTATGATCAGCGTCACCTCCAGTAACCATAGCGTTTGCCTTCGGTGGGGGAGGTAGCGCCTGGAGTTCTGTCTCTTGATCTGGCTACTGTTAGGAAGTGTGTGCAGTTTGTGAAAACTGAGCTCAGCACTTAGGATTTGTGCACTTAGCTGTATGTCTGTCACCCTCCTCTAAGAAGCTGGAAGAAAAATGTATTCTATAGTGACTCCAGAGGCCGTCCTCTCACACCTGTGTTTTCTTTCACAGCTAAAACTAGAGGACCGCTCTGTGGTGCCTCGGGATGTGGTCCGGCACATGCGATCCACTGTGAGTCCTGCATCCCCACCCCTGGTGGGGGGTTGCCTGGGGATTGTCTGGGCCGGGTCTCCCATGGCGGTTGGCGCTGTGCGCCTGCGCGGGCCTGGATGCCTTCTCCTCCCCAGGACAGTCAATGCGGCACCGTAATAGACGTCAGCATCGACTGCGCTGTCAAGCTCATCGGCACCAACTGCATCATCTATCCTGTCAACAGCAAGGACCTCCAGCACATCTGGGTGAGCTACCCCACCCACCTGCCCTCTGCTGATTTTCCTCTCTGTTCTCCAGTCCTCTCCACAGCACACCAGCACTGCACCTTCCAGGTCAGACAGCAAAGTACAGTGGTCAGCTCACTCCCTTGAAGGCTGATTGCTGCTCTTGTGAGTAAGCCAAATAGACATGAGGTCAGATGTGTCCTGATGTCTCCAGCATAGATTGCAGGTGTCATTTCCTTTTACCTAGTTTCCTTTCTCCTCTTAACACCTTTTTTTTAAACAAATTTCTTTTCAATAATTTGTTTTTTAAATGATTTCAAACTTAACTGGAAAGTTCTAAGTTATGTCCCCTGTATCACCCAGGTTCCTCAGCTGTTACCATTTTACCCCATTTGCTCTATCACCTTCCCTCCCTCCTTCTCCACATCTTCTCTCACTAGTCTTTTTTCTGAAACATTTGAGAGCAAACTGCAGATGTGACGTCCGATGACCACTAAATACCACAATGTGTATCTCCCCAAAACAAAAACACTGTCCTATAACCACTCTTCCGTCCCCGATTTTGGAAATCAGCACTGATATATTACTGTCCCATCCACAGACCCCATTCAGTTGTCAACTCTGATTCCTGCATTCTAGAACAGTTCTTCAGTCTTGCTTTGTCTTCCATATCCTCATACCTTCCATTGGATGACCCTGAGCATGGAGCTCTCTGATATTTCCTCTTGACCAGCTTCAGGCCCTGAATTCTTGGCAGGACTGCCCCATAAATGCCATTGAACTCTTTCCTGGCCCGTAGCGTCCAGTGGCCGCACCAGGGGAATGCTTACCTTGATCCCTGGTTGTGTGGGATGTGCCGTGCCTCTCCATATCAAGTCAGCGTTTTCCACTTTGACAGTGATTATCTCTTGTGGGGAGATATTACAGGATTGTGTCAGTAACCTGTTACTTGTCAAACCGCAATCCGCCAGCCTTAGCCTCCATTAATAGTTCCCACCTGAATCAGCCCGGCACTCTCATGGTCACTAACTGGTAACTTTATGACTCCATTGTTCCCTCCTCGTTTTATTAGTTAGCATTCTACTGTACGGAAGAGCTTTACCTTCTGCCCCCTTGATTTATTTGGTCACTTTTTACATCAGTATGGACTCAGAAATTCCTCTTTTATTCAATTGGTTGTAATCCATTGCTACCATTATTCATTTTATGGCTTCAAGTATCCCAGATTTGGCTAGGAGGCACTCCTTCAAGCTGGATCTATGTCTTTTTGACATGTCCCCATTGTGTTCTTTTGTTTAAGCATCTTCTTACTTTCCATCTTTTTGCTGATCCAGCCCTAGAATAAGCTGTTTCTCCAAGGAGCCTTAGTTTCTTTCAGAGGAGAATGGTATTTTAAAAACCAAGATGTGGATGCATGTTAGATGTACTAATTGCTACTAGTCCGTTTCAAGACAGCACTAGGAAATGCATGTAGAGTCATGCATTGCTTAACGACAGGGATACGTTCTGAGAAATCTGTCCTTAGGCGAACTTGTTGTTGGGTGTACATCATAGAGTGCACTTACGCAAACTTAGATGGTACAGCCTACTACACAGCTAAGCTCTACAGTATCTTACAGGACCACCGTCGTATATGTGATCCGTCATTGACCAAAGCATCGTTATATAGCTCGTGACTCTATGTGATACGTTTAGACACATACACATCTAAATTTGTCAATACCTATTCCATGTATGCATTAAAATATGACTTCATCCTGATACCTCTAATTCCATTTTAACACCTCAGATTCTTTCTCTCTTTCCCCATTCTATATTAGTGAGTACCTTCCCCAACAGTGAGCAACTTGGCCTTTGATAGCCTCAGCATATTTATTTATTTACTTAAATTACTTTACTTATTTATCCACATAACCAACCTCCACCTACCACCTCCCCGGCCTGTTCCCACCAAGAGTCCTATGTCCTTGGATGCTGTCAGGCCCCTGCATGACTCTCCATCACCACCAGGCAGCCCCCCACCACCTCCTCCTCTTCCTCACTGGGAAGGGGTGTTGGGATACAGCTTAGAACTTGGAGGGAGGCCTGTTGTAGCAGTTTAAGTCCAGTAGCTGACTGGCCCAGGCAGTAAGCTATCTAGATCCTTCCTGCTCTGTCTCAGTGGGGCAAAGAGGAATTGGTGCCCTGGGTACCAGTGTCATCTGTGGTCTCTCACACCCCTGTCCCCTTGGTCTGCAGCCCTTCATGTATGGGGACTACATTGCCTATGACTGCTGGCTGGGGAAGGTCTATGACTTGAAGAACCAGATCATCCTGAAGCTGTCCAACGGTGCCAGGTACGTGGCTCACCATAGAGGAGCCGTCCGCTCCGCAGTGGCAGCCTGCTGCAAGGAGGGGAGAAGGGCGTTTTCTCATGGCCTGTGAGGACGGGTTTCATCGAGCGCCCTGGCAGGTGCTGCAGGCATTTGCAGCCTGACCATGGGATGGTCTCCTTATTGTTCTGGCCAAATTGTCTCACTCACTTTCTGTTCTTTGTTCTCTCTTGGCTTGGGGAGAGAAGCATTATTATTTAGTATATCTGCTGGGGCTGATGTTTTATTTTAGACACTGTAATGGTGGCTAGCCCTCAGATATGGAGTCAGCGTCTCGTTCGTTTTAGGAGAGTCACTTGTACCAGTGCAGAGGCCGAGCTGCAGAAAGATCCAAATTGTGCCATTTGGGGGCATGCCGACATTTCATGCCTCTGGATAACTCCTTTTGATATTGATCAGCACCAAACTGTGACCTGGCTGCCATGTCTCCCCTGAGACTCAGTCATGGTGCCCTCGTGGAGACCAAGCCCCTGTTCACTGTTTCAGGTGCTCCATGAACACAGAAGATGGCGCCAAGCTCTATGATGTCTGCCCACACGTCAGCGACTCGGTTCGTTTGCTCCACCCGGGCAGGCTTCTCGGCTTGGGGGAGGCTTCTTGCAGGGTGGGCTTCAGAGGGGCACCAGCCTCATTTTCCTTAGCCCTCAGGACTGCATGGGAAGGAGGACTTCTTAGCAGAGAGCTTGGAGCTGGCCCAGGCTAAGTGCTGCTTCTAGGCAGAGCAGTTTCCTAGAGAAGGGGGCGGCGTGTACCGAAAGGTCTAAAAGTTTGGGTGTGGGCAGAAAGTATTGAAACTTTTCTTTGCATTTTGTTAACTTTTTAGCTCGTTCTTTTAAAAATCTGTGTTTTTCTGTCTTGGAATGTATGCAGTATTTTACTACAATCTGATGTTGTAGAACAGTAGTATCAGACACAATTTGTAACAAGTATACTTGCGGGAGTGTATATGATCAAAGAAGTTTGGGGACCCCTGCCCTCTAGAGCTTTAGTCCTCAAAGTGTCACCCCTTGACAAACAACATTCACGTGGCCTGAGAGCTTGTTAGAAACAGAAGTGAGTCAATTATGCATTTTAAGAAGATTCTGGGTGATTTATAGGCACCTTAGGTTGAGAGGTGCTGCTCTGGAGTCTTAAGATTTGTTTCAGCCTGTGGGGGGTGCAGATGTGGGGCGAGCGGGGGCAGGGGAGGAGTGGGGGGCAGGTGCAGAGAGCACCTTCCCTGAGGAGGCATTGCTCACAAGGACTTTCTTCTGGCCCCAAATCCTACAGGGTCTCTTTTTTGATGATTCCTATGGCTTCTACCCGGGCCAGGTGCTCATCGGCCCCTCCAAGATCTTCTCCAGCGTCCAGTGGCTCTCGGGGGTCAAGCCAGTGCTCAGCACCAAGAGCAAGTTCCGAGTGGTGGTGGAAGAGGTAGGGGCTGGGGACGAGTGAGGGGTGGGGTCAGAGTCCTCGACCTCCACCTGGATGTGAGCTACTGCCCACGCCTTCCTTCCCTACTCTGAAGGCTAAGCCCTGCTATTCAGCATCTGGGCCCTGTTGATCTGAAAGGGTTTTGAGGATAAAGGGAACCCAGGCTGTGGTCATGGGGTGATCACTAGGCAGGTGTCCCCCGGCCTGACTGGCCTAGGCTAAGCAGGGTGGGAGAGTGGCGAGTGGCAGGTCCACTGGACCCTGACTGATGGTGATCCTGGGGTGGGGCCATAGGTACAGGTGGGGGCTGTTCTGAGGGTGTCGTACTTGGTGCTACACTATGAAGGCCTGCTTTCCTGCTCTGGAGATTGGGTGAGCTCTGGGCAGCTGCTTACAGAGAGAGCCGTTCCAGCCTGCTGACTGTGGCCCTGTCCCACCCACCATCTCCAGGTGCAGGTTGTGGAGCTGAAAGTCACGTGGATTACCAAGAGTTTCTGTCCAGGGGGCACGGACAGCGTCAGCCCCCCGCCCTCTGTCATCACCCAGGAAAACCTAGGCAGGTGAGTGGTTCTAGTGTGCCACCCACTCCCACAACCCCAGGGTCACGCCCTGAGCAAGTGTCTGGGTTAAAGTCACAGGTGCGTTGAGGGCTGAGAACACTGCTGGCCCAGCCCCTGCTTCTCTTCCCTCTCCCCTCCCAGGGTGAAGCGTCTCGGATGCTTTGACCATGCTCAGCGGCAGCTTGGGGAGCGCTGTCTGTATGTCTTCCCAGCCAAGGTAGAGCCGGCCAAGATTGCCTGTGAATGTCCAGAAAAACTCTGCGCCCAGGGGGAGGGCTCTATGGCCAAGAAGGTATGTCCTTGGGGTTGGGGTTGGTGGGCGTTTGAGGAACTGGCCTTGAGCCATTTCCGCAGCCAAGAAGGACAGTCTGTGCTTTAGGCCTTGGGGGGCAGCCCTGATGACCCTTGCAGGCCACTTAGGTGTGTATAGCTGTCCCCCTCCTCAGACCAAGCTGCCTGGGGTCAGGCCTGCCTGGGTGTCCCATATGCCCAGCGCAGAGCCATGTCAGCCCTGCTCTCCACAGCTGCCGCCCTCCCTTCTGTGCCCTCACAGGTGAAGCGCCTATTGAAGAAGCAGGTTGTGAGGATCATGTCTTGTTCCCCGGACACCCAGTGCTCCAGGGACCATTCCATGGAGGACCCAGGCAAGAAAGGGGGGGCCAGAGCCAAGAGTGAAACAGGGTCTGCCAGTCCTGAGGAGACGCCCGATGGGTCTGCCAGCCCGGTGGAGATGCAGGATGAGGGCCCAGAGGAAGCCCCGGAGGCGGGCGAGCAGCTGCCCCCCTTCCTGCTGAAGGAAGGCGGAGACGACAGGCTGCACTCGGCAGAGCAGGATGCAGATGACGAGGCTGCTGACGACACGGATGACACCAGCTCGGTGACCTCCTCTGCCAGCTCCACCACCTCCTCCCAAAGTGGCAGTGGCACAAGTCGCAAAAAGAGCATCCCCTTGTCTATCAAGAACTTAAAGCGAAAACACAAGCGAAAGAAGAATAAAATCACTCGTGACTTCAAGCCGGGGGACAGGTAAACCCAGAGGGCACCCCCTCCTTTCCGGCTGAGTGTCCATCCTGAGACTGTCTCCTTGGTGACACACATGTGTGCAGTTGGGCTCACACGCACACAAGTGTGACACATGGTCTGCAAGTCCTGTAAAGGCTGAGGGATGCCCAGCCAAGACGGCGTAGGTGTCTAGGGTTGGCCTGGGTGGCAGGAAGAGATCTGGGAGTGGGGTGAACGGTGGGATGGTGGCGTTGGCCCCAAGTCTGGCCTCTGGGACCACGTTCACTTGAGCTTTCCCAAATGGGGCCACTCTCAGGAGGTCACAGGGCATGGGAATTGCAAGTAAGCATCTACTGACCTGTTTTTCTTCCTTCTTGCCTGAGATTAAGAGTTTCAGGTTACCAGCCCCACAGAGAGGGAGGAGTAGAAAGAGTATCTGCCCTTTCCTCCGGGAAGTGTTTTGTGTGGCCTGGCTCACTGGTTCTGCCCTGCAGGGTGGCAGTGGAGGTGGTGACCACGATGACCTCAGCAGACGTGATGTGGCAGGACGGCTCTGTGGAGTGCAACATCCGCTCCAATGACCTCTTCCCCGTGCACCACCTGGACAACAATGAGTTCTGCCCCGGAGACTTCGTGGTGGACAAGCGAGGTAGTGCCAGCTCCAGGAGGCTGTCCCTGCTGAGGGCCCAGGCGGGGCTTGGGAAGAATGGGCCAGAGGTCTCAGGGTCAGGGAGGAGACTACTCTTTTGAAGGTGACCTGCTCTTTTGAGGACTAGGGGAGCCTTTTCGGAGCTCTGCTGACATAGCTAGGCAACATCTGGGTTCTGTGCCCTGCTGTGGTTGAGAGGTAATAGGTGGGTGGGTGGCAAGTGGCACCACCAGGGCTCCTTAGCTAGTTGTGTCCCCTTCCCTGGTTTCCTAGTCCAGAGCTGCCCAGACCCTGCTGTCTACGGCGTGGTGCAGTCTGGGGACCACGTGGGTCGCACCTGCATGGTGAAGTGGTTCAAGCTGCGGCCAAGTGGGGACGACGTGGAGGTGAGTGTGTGCAGCCCCCATGTCTTCCTTCAGGGTTGCCTCCAGTGGGTTGGGTATGGGGCCCCTGGGCTCATGACAACCCATCCTGTGCCCCAGCTGATTGGAGAAGAGGAAGATGTGAGTGTCTATGACATTGCTGACCACCCTGACTTTCGGTTCCGCACAACTGACATCGTCATCCGCATTGGCAATACTGAGGATGGAGGTCCTCACAAGGAGGATGAGGTACACCCCTCCAAGTTGAAGTTCCATTGGCTGCTCCCCATCCCATGCAGTAGCTGCAGTCCCTGGTGGTGCCACCAGGTGGCTCTAGGAGATAAGACCTGCAAGTTCTCTCCCCGCCCCAGCCTTGAGCTCCTTCCCCAGCAAAGCCCACAGTGGAGCTGATGCTTAGCCTGACCACCCACACAAGGACTCACCCGCCTGCCGGGGTCAGACTTCATTCACGTAGCTGCTCCCTGAGCCCCGCTGGTTCCATTAGTTAGGGAAGCCCAGCTCCTTGTCCTAAGCGCCGTGAGCATGATGTCGAGTGCTGTAGGAGAGGCTCTGGGAGGCAGTGTCTGAGCTGGGCCTTGGAGAACAGGTGCGAACGTTGGGTGGGGTCAGACAGGTTCCAGGCAGAGGAAGAGTAGGAACAAAAATCCTGAGGCAGGACCCCCTTCCTGGGACTGTCAGGAAGCTGGGAGACAGTGGAGTGCTGCAAGTAGGAAAGGCGTGAGTGGGAGTTTGTGTATTCAACTGCCAGGGGAAGGGGTGGAAGCTCAGCGGACAGCATACGTTGGAAATATTTGAACAAGGGGGTCCTACGCTTGAGTTGCTCACCATGGCCTCTGGCTGGCACCCACATCCCTTCCATCCTTCTGCTTCACCCTCGACACCCAATGCTGCAGCTCCCTTTTGGAGGTACTCTGACCCTTGCCTGTCCTGGAGAGCTGCGCCCTTGACCCTGTCCCATTTGCCCTGCAGCCCTCGGTGGGCCAGGTGGCCCGTGTGGACGTCAGCAGCAAGGTGGAGGTGGTGTGGGCTGACAACTCAAAGACTATTATCCTGCCCCAGGTAAGAGCCTGCCAAGACCCAAACAACTTGGCTTGCAACTGCGGCGGCTGGGCTGGGAGCGATGGCCTGTCTCCTGTCCCTCCTCAAGGAACAGGAAGACAGGTTCTCGGATCTTCCTGGCAAGGGAGTCCTCTTTTGGGTATTAGGGTTTCGGGGAAAGCTTGAGAGGAAGGGCAGTATTACACGCAAGGCCCCAGGGTGAAGGAGTCAGGAGAACAGAGAGGCAGCCCACAGCTGGCCCATAGTCTCGCCCTGCCTGGCAGCCTCTGCGGATTGCCAGGTGTGTGGAGGTTTTCACAAGCCTCCTGGATTTGCCTGGATCCCCATCTCACTATGCTAAGAAAACTCAGATTACTTTCTGTAGGAGATAGGGCGTCTCCCACCAACATTTCTAGGAAAACTTTCACAGATCAGGAAGAGAAAGGAGACGAGCTGGCCCCTGTCCCAGCTGGTGGGTTCTGAGCAGCAAGGCTGTTCTTGGTATCATTCCTTTGTCCCCTTGTTTGAGCCAATTTGCACACCCCAGCTCCCCTCTCCTGGTACCTTCATAGGGTGGGGAAGGGAGTGGCTCACCCCCTCGTCTGGCCAGCTGTTCCAGGGACACAGAAAAAGGATGTGACACAGGCCAGCTCTCCCAAACCTCCCCCTCCTATTGCATGTTCCCAGCTCCCCGTGCAGCCCCACAAAGGCCGCTGACCTGAGTCTTCTGGAGGTGGGGCTAGGCTTGCCGCCAGGGGCAAATGCTGACCTGACCAAGTGCACACAAGGACGGGAAGCTGGGACTTCGGGTCCTGCTGAGGGAGAGTGGGGCAGGTGAAGGCACCTCTCAGACACCTAGGCAGCACCTAGCACTGAGTGGTCCAAGTGTAGAGTCTAGAACAGGAAAGGGGAAGGGTGGAGTGGGACTGCTGAGGCCTCGGTGTGCCCAGTCACCATCAGCTCTGGGGGTTGGGGTCCCTGGAGCCTAGGAGAGCTCTTCTGAGTTGCCTGCGCCCATCTGCCCCCAGCACTTGTACAACATTGAGTCTGAGATCGAGGAGTCAGACTACGACTCAGTAGAAGGCAGCACAAGTGGGGCCTCCTCGGATGAGTGGGAAGACGACAGTGACAGCTGGGAGACAGACAATGGGCTGGTGGAGGACGAACACCCCAAGATAGAGGAGCCTCCCATCCCACCTACTGAGCAGCCGATGGCCCCTGAGGAGGACAAGGGGGTGGTGATCAGTGAAGAGGCTGCCACAGCCGCCATTCAGGGGGCTGTGGCCATGGCCGCCCCTGTGGCTGGGCTGATGGAGAAGGCCGGCAAGGACGGGCCCCCAAAGAGCTTCCGGGAGTTGAAAGAGGCCATCAAGATCCTGGAGAGCCTCAAGAACATGACCGTGGAGCAACTTCTGACAGGCTCCCCCACCTCCCCCACCGTAGAACCCGAGAAACCAACTCGGGAGAAGAAGTTTCTGGATGACATCAAGAAGCTGCAGGAAAACCTCAAGAAGACCCTAGACAACGTGGCCATTGCAGAGGAGGAGAAGATGGAGGCAATGCCAGACACTGAGCGCAAGGAGGACAAGCCCGAGGGGCAGTCACCAGTGAAGGCTGAGTGGCCCAGCGAGACCCCAGTGCTCTGCCAGCAATGCGGCGGCAAGCCCGGAGTCACCTTCACCAGCGCCAAGGGCGAGGTCTTCTCCGTGCTAGAGTTTGCGCCCTGTGAGTTAGCCCTCATTGTGTTAACAGATCTGAAGGCCAGGTGCTACCTGCTCCCCGCCCCTAGCTGCCACCTGGCAGGAGGAAACCATTTCCCTGGTGTGGTCACCAGTCCTGATGCTAGGAGAGATGGGTGGGAAATGTGGGCTTATTCACCCATCTGGGGAGCACCCAGCAGCTGCTCCCTCCCAAGTTTCCCAAGGGTGGCAGCTGCATTTCCAGATGGAGCTCCCAGGGCCTCACCATTAGGGGTTGACCATTCTCTTCCCCCTCTAGCAAATCACTCTTTCAAGAAAATTGAGTTCCAGCCTCCAGAAGCCAAGAAGTTCTTCAGCACAGTGCGGAAGGAGATGGCACTGTTGGCTACCTCGCTGCCCGATGGCATCATGGTCAAGACTTTTGAGGATAGAATGGCAAGTAGCCTGGCGTGGGCTTGGCATGGACAGGGGCAGATGTGCTGTGTGGGTGCTCAGTGCCCGAGAGGCTGCCAGCCCTGGGCTCCTGAACCTCAGGACTGAGTAGCACCTGAGGGAGGCCGCCCACACTCCTTACAAGGCAGGAAAGAGGCTCAGTCAGGTGAGGAGCAAGAGTCCTCCACATGTCTAGGCCAGATGGTTAGTTCTTTCCTCCTCCTTTTAAAAGTTAGTTTTAAATTATACAATTATTACCTGAGTCTACCCTTCTTCTTCTTTTTTTTTTGTTTTAAAGATTGGCCCTGAGCTAACATCTGTTGCCAGTCTTTTTTTTTTCCTCTTCTCCCCAAAGCCCCCCAGTACATAGTGGCATTTTCTAGTTGCAGGTCCTTCTAGTTCTGCTGTGTGGGATGCTGCCTCAGCATGGCATGATGAGTGGTGCTAGGTCCGCGCCTGGGATCCACCCTGGTGAAAACCTGTGCCGCCAAAGCGAAGGGCACGAACTTAACCACTTGGCCATGAGGCTGGCCCCTACTCTTCTTTTTGAAAAATTAGAACATTGTAGAAAAAACTAAAGTTGCCTTGACCAATCCTCACCCAGCCCACAGAGGTTATGACTTTAGGAGTTTCGTGGGTCTCCTTCCAGATGACCTTTTTGTATATATTTTTATGTTCTTATGCATCACCACAAACACGTAGTATTTTATATTCATGTATGTAATTTGCTATTTTCACTCAATAGGGTAACTTTTGAGACCTACCCATGTTGATTCATATTGATCTAGTTGTCCCTTTTTAGCTACAAAAAAAGTTTCCCTCATGTGGCCATGTCACACTCCATTTTCCACTTCTCTTTTCATGGCCCAGGCCCAGTTTTTAAGTCAAGCTGCCGGAGGCCGTGTGAGCCCCTCTTTGTTCCAGGAACGGGCAAGCCCATTCCATCTGCCACCATATTTATTCAACAAACCTTTACTGGGCCCCTGCCATGTGCCAGGCACCATGCAAGATACTGAATTTGTGTGTGACTGAGCCCCCAGCTCTAGCCCAGCCCTGGAGGAAGAGGGGCACTGTTCAGATGGGCCTACAGCAGGCCAGAGACCACAGGGCAGGGCTGGCAGCTCATATAGGGTCGGTGTTGCTCAAAGTTCTTAATAATACTTTTGGTTTTTCTTGGGTTTTAGTGAAATTTCTTTTGAAAATTCCAACCCATCTCAGCTCTGCTGAGGGAAGCAGGGAACAGTATTTTTTGTTTTGTAGTGTCTTTTCCAAATCTCATGCAGAAGGAAAAGGAAGTCGTGCGTTATCTTGAGGCCCAAAGGGTGGCACCAATAAAAACAGACACGAGAGAATTCTGTCGTTCCCGTTAGTGCTTTGCCCTCACCGTTTTCCTAGCTCATCCCTCACCCCCATGCGCATGGCCGTGGCAACTGATACCATGCCCCACCCCGACGCACACACAGATTTCTGATGTCTAAAGAGTCTCCATGATAACTCAGTGACGTGAGTTTCTTTGGTGGTCTCCCAGCACTTTCTCCTGGAGTTCAAATGCCCTTGTCCCTCTGGTTCTCTAAAAGCAAGTTCAGCCTTGCCATCCTGAAATGTACTTTCATCTTCTCGTCGGTTACAATTGTTGCTTGCCGTGCTGGGGTAGGGGTCAGGGCAGGTGTTTTGAGGAATAAAACTTAAAAGTAATGATTTATGAAGAAAAAAACCTGGTAAAATAGAAACTGGGTTGGAAAATTCCTTTTATACCAGGAGTTAAAAGATGCCAAGTAGGTCTGCACAGAGATATTTGCGTTGAGCTTCTCTGCTGCTGGTGGTGTCCGGAGTCCCAGGGAGCTGCTCTTCCGCTACTCAGTCCACACAGCACTCTGGAAAAGAGCAAACCCAGACAACACGTGCTGAAGCCCCCCACCAACCTCAGCCTTTCCTCCCTCTAGGACCTCTTCTCGGCCCTAATTAAGGGCCCCACTCGCACCCCCTATGAGGATGGCCTCTACCTGTTTGACATCCAGCTCCCCAACATCTACCCAGCTGTGCCCCCCCACTTTTGCTACCTCTCCCAGTGCAGTGGCCGCCTGAACCCCAATCTGTATGACAATGGAAAGGTGTGTGTCAGCCTCCTGGGCACCTGGATTGGAAAGGTGAGCACAGTGCCAGCACCCAGTCGGGATGTGGGGGGAGCCAGTCCAGGGGGTGTCTGGAACAGAGCTGATCATGCTGTGTGTGTGTTTCAGGGGACAGAGAGGTGGACGAGCAAGTCCAGCCTTCTCCAGGTGCTCATCTCCATCCAAGGTACCATGGGCGGGGGTGAGGGGGGTGGGGAGGACTGCTGGAAGGCACAGTGACTCTGGCCTGAGGTTCCCTCCAGGCCTTTCCGTCCCCCACCTCCTGCCTGTAGCTCTGGCTGTCCCCTCTGGGGTTGAGATCAGGCCTGCCCTAATGGGCTTCTGCCCCACAGGTCTAATCCTGGTGAATGAACCGTACTACAATGAAGCCGGCTTTGACAGTGACCGGGGCCTACAAGAGGGCTATGAGAACAGTCGCTGCTACAATGAGATGGCGCTGATCCGTGTGGTGCAGTCCATGACCCAGTTGGTGCGGCGGCCCCCTGAGGTCTTTGAGCAAGAGATCCGGCAGCACTTCAGTACTGGTGGCTGGCGGCTGGTGAACCGCATCGAGTCCTGGCTGGAAACCCATGCCCTGCTAGAGAGGGCCCAGACGCTGCCCAATGGGGTCTCCAAGGACAGCGGCTCTCCAGAGCCGCCTGCTGTGACCGAGCTCTCAGACTTTGGCCGAGAAGAACCTGAGGATGGAGGGCTGGCTCCTGGAGAGGCCTCTCAGGGCTCAGACTCGGAGGGCGGCGCCCAGGGCCCGGCCTCAGCTAGCAGGGACCACACAGACCAGACTTCGGAGGCAGCGCCTGACACCTCGGTGCCGCCCAGTGTCAAACCAAAGAAGCGGAGAAAGAGCTACCGGAGCTTCTTGCCTGAGAAGAGTGGCTACCCTGACATCGGCTTCCCCCTCTTTCCACTTTCTAAGGGTTTCATCAAGAGCATTCGGGGTGTCCTGATGCAGTTCCGGGCCGCTCTGATGGAGGCGGGCATGCCTGAGAGCACAGAGGACAAGTAGCTGCCAGCCCTCAAGGAAGGAGCATCACAGTGGGGAGAGGCCAGCTGCTGCCTGCTCACTCCCTCCCCTGGAATCTGCCCTCTTCCCATTTTCTCCTCTGTCCCCAGTGCCAGCCCCCCATGGCCCTCTTTTTCCCAAGGTGAGTTTGATGCTGAAGTGCAAGAAGTTTTCTTGAGATGCTGCCATTTCTATTTTGAAGCAGTCTTTCAACAGGCAGGTCCCCTGTGGCAAAGAAAATCTGAACCTTGTTGCTGATTTTCCACTTGTCACCCCAGGCAGAATGTCCCGGCACTTCCTCCCTTGCCATCTCCATCTCAGGTCGGAGGCGGGGTCTTCCTAGGGCTGACACAGGGCCTCCCTTGGGCCCAGTGCTGTGCAGGTCAGCAGGACGAGTGGATGTGCCTTGCATGAAGTGTGGGTTGCTCTAGCAATTCCCCTAGTCCCTTTCAACCTCTTCAGTTCCTCTGCAGCTTCCCTGTGTCCCAGGCCCTCCTGCTGCCACCACTACCAGATCCTCCCTCGTCCCCCAGCATCACCAGTCTCCCTTGGGAGTTGCGGCTGCTATCACTGACTCCTGGCTCTCCTCTGGCCCATTTACCACAGTATAGCCCTCAGGCCTGTTGAACTTGCTCTCTAAGAGAGGTTGGGACCAGGCTGGGTTCAGCGTGACACCCAGGAGAGGTGGTGGCCCTCACACACTAACATGGAGTGAGGACCAGGGAGCTGCTGGGGAAGAAACAGCTGTAGGTGCCTTGCTCTTCTGTCCCAGGTGGCTGGGGATCAGCAGTTCTGGCCATAAGGCCTCGCCTGCTTGGACTGAAGAAGCCGATGTCTGCTCCCTGCTCAGCCCCATCCCAGGGCCCCAGAAGGCTGGAGCGGCGGCAGCAGCAGCACAAACAAGGCCAGGGCAAGTGCTGGGGCCTCTCCCGCAGACTTTGCACCTCCCACTATCAAATGCTAACACCAGGAGGTGGCAGTAGCTCACTGAACACAGAGCCAGCCAGCCAGCCCTCCTGTCAGCCCTTCGCTTACACACTGTAGGCTCGATCTGGGGAGAGAATGGCAGCGGCAGGGTTCTCCTCCCTCGCAGAGACAGGCCCAGAGGTTTACAAGTTTTCTAAGCTTTTGATAATGTGAAGCTCCAGGTTAAGAGGATGCTATTGAGCACATTGCAGCTATGTAATTTTTGGTGTATGTATGTAATATTTAAGGTTGAAAGAAAATAAATCTCAAAAGCAAAGATATTAACTCTTATTAGAAAAAAAAGACAAAAAAAAAAAAAGAAGCCAAAGCATGATGCGTCTTGTCCGCCTTAAGCTGGCTCCACACCTGTGCTGTGCCATAATCACCCAGCGGGCAGCAGCTGCAGGAAGGACGGAGCCGGACCACGGGCCGTGGCTTTTGGAGCCCAGAGTCGGTATCTTGTTTGAGAAACATCCAGAGTGACTGGTGGGGCTGTGCTTCCCAGTGCGTTGTTCATGTGGAGATGTGAATGCCTACTGCTTAAGATATCTGTATAAAGTGCTGTGTGATTAAAACTTTTTTTTTACTTGCATTTTTTTCTGTTTGGCTCATTCACAGTGTACAAAAAAGACAAGGTGGCACCATTAAACCTGCCTCTGCCATTCATCTGGGCTCTGTCGCCTTTCTTCCCCTCTGGGGCACCTCACACACCCCTCCCCAGGGGAAGGAAAGACTCCCCCACTGCCCCAGAAGGCTCACGGCAGCAGCACCTTCCCCCTACCCAGGCTGCTGCCATGCCTTCTGCATTTGCAGTCAGGATTTGCGGGGCTGCGAGATCAGGATCTAGAAGTTCGGTGGATCGGTGGGTGCTCTTGCCTCTGGGCAGGACTGTTCCGTTCTTCAAGAGCCCATTTTTAGCACTGTCTGCCAGCAGCAGCTGTGGTCTCCAGGGACCTGTGTTGGACCAGTTCAACCAGTTCTGCTCCTTCCAAATGCTGGGAGAGCTGACATCGCAGCACCTGGCCTAGGCTTTAAGCCAAAGCAGTTGCCCAGTTTGGGCGATTGGCATCTGCCCCTCCTTGCTGCTTCCTTTTAACTCTTGCCCAACACTTCCAAACAAGGATGGGGTGGAGTAGGGCAGAGGCGGCCAGGGGAGACTGGGGGAGCCCTAGAGCCTTTGCTGGAACGATAGTAGACTCCTTTTAAAAAGGGTACAACTGCCTGCCTGCTCCTTGCCAATTTCCCCAATGCCTCTAACTCAGAGACGTTTCCCCTTTTTGCCGAGACTGGCTGTGTGGCCCTAGGTAAGACATACTAGCTGCAAGCGTCAGTTTTCCCAGGTGTGGGATGAGGCAGTTGGCTGAGCTTCCTGGCTTCCAGGCTGAAGGTGGTATAATCGCTGGGCAGGGCCCCACCCACTGCAAAGAAGCCTGGACCAGCTCTGGTCCTGTGCCCACCACCAAAATGACTATTTCCAGGGGCCAGTACCACGTGTTGCCCAATCCAGGAGGCACCATTGGGCAACACTAATGCTAAGAGTTGGAGCCCTGGCAGGAGCAAGATTCCACTCCCTCCCCAACACCTAGGATAAGACCATCAGGCTGGGAGTGTCACTTTATTTGGATTTGATTAATGAGGTGGGGCTTCCATAGGCAAAGGAATTCCACCAGCTGGGCTCCTGGCCCAGGGCCTCATTCTGGCCTTTGTTGGGCAGAGCCTGTCCCTCCAAAGCACAGCCTCCACCTTCCCACCCTTCTCCAGGACTCCTCCTCCTCTCCCCACATGAGCTGTGGACAGGCTGTCCAGTCCTGGGGGAGGAGGGGAGACCCTGAGGCTCAGAGTGGACTGAATAGACAGACTGAGGCATGGCAAGGCCTTTGGAGTCATAAGGGCTCTTCTGGAGGTGGCCTCTACTCGGGCTTACGGCTGGGCGAGGGTTGTGGCTCCAGAGAGGGTGGGGGCTCCATGCAGCCACTCACCATCCAGAAGTAGTTTGGGTGCACCTGGCCCTGCACAGCCTCACTGGCCATCAACTCCCCGTCCACAGTAATCACACCCTTACCATCCTTTGGCTCCAGGCGGAAGGCAACCACAGGCACATACACCAAGTAGGGACAGTCATACTCCATGTGCCTGCCGTTCTGCATGGCCAGGAAGATGCGCAGCAGCATGGCCCGAGACACGCCTGCCCGTATGTAGAACAGGTGCATAGTGCCGGCCTCACAGCGGCCCATGGGTGCAGCAAACATCTCGCTGCCCAGATGTGAGTGCAGCAGCACCAGCACCAGCACAAAGTCCTGCTCTGGCACCACGGTCCAGTGGGAGGGCACTGGCTCCTCCAAGGGCACAAGGTGGGCATCCACAGGGCCCTGCTGGTTCTGCCGGTCCAGAGCCGGGGAGGTGGGCATCTTGGAGACCACCCTTTCTACGGGGAGGTAGGCCAGTTGGCCCCTGTAGATGCGTAGGGCTGCCAGGCGCAGGAAGGTGCCCAGAGTGAAGCGCACCTCCCCCAGGCACCGAAACTTCTCACTCTCCAGATCCACATCAGCAATGAAGCCCCACGCCAGGCTGAGCACGGAGAAGAGACGCAGCCCGGAGGCTGTTTGCAGTGACAGCAGGTTCATGGGCGCCAACAGCCGGCGGCACAGCAGCAGCGTGCAGTTGGTCAGCAGGTCTTCATCAGTCACCTGCTCAAAGCTGCAGGGGAAAATGGTCAGAAGGGGCAGGGCAGGAGCCCTGGCTCATCCTCCCCTTCCTTCTCCTGGGGAGTTGGGGCAGGCAATGTGACACTGGGTCCCTAGGGAGCTGGCAAGAAAGACAGATGGAGCAGGTGGAGGCAGCCAGCTGGAGTCACCAAGAGAGGGCCCCAGAACTGAGGGTCAAGGCTCCAGAGAAGGGGGAATGGAAGTTACCCCAGCATATGGGACTTAGAAAACCGGGCAGTAGGGTAGCACTGAGGGGAAACTGAGGCCCACTTTGGCCCTGGGCTCTCACCCGGCATAATGGTTCACAGAAGCTGCCAGAGCATTGCCAGAGCCAGCTGGGAGGCTGCACAGGGGCTTCTGGATGGCGGTCTCCCAGTCAGGCCGCTCCATGAGCCCGTTCACCACCTGTTGGAGCAAGGGTGGCCTCAGCCTGGGAAGCACCCCATCCCCCACCTACGCCCAGCCTCCTGGTGCAGGCCTCACCTCATGCATCAACCCATCTCCAGACATGACCACCAGCGCGTCCCAGTGTCCCAGCTCCTCTGCCCGAACCAGCTCGCGGGCGTGGTTCCGCCGCTCTGCTGACAGGGTGGCTATCAGGGCTGGGGGGTCCCTGGCAGGGGATGCTCCCTGCACCCCCTCAGAGAGGCACTCACCAGTGAGCAACAGCTTGAAGGAGACATCCTCCTGGGCCAGCAGGGGCTGCACGTGGCTCCGGAAGAGCTCCAGGGCCTTGCCCTTGCCCCCGCACGGGTTCAGCAGCACCAGCACGTGGCAGGGCCGTGGGAGCTGGCGCTGGGTTCCCCTCGCTGTAAAAACAAACCCGAAAAGGCCGCGTCCAACCGGCCACTAGGGGGCTGCGGATCACAACAGGGGCACTGGGATGGAATGTGGTGCCAGAAATCCCCTGGTAATTGACCCAACAGAGCCTGGTCAGAGGCAGCAGCCTCCAATGGGGAGCTCCAGGGTGGAGCACCACGCCCTTGACAGCCGGGTCCTTGGCTCAGGCCCGACTAGCTTCTGGCCTCGTCAGGAAAGTGTTTCTCTGGAGCATCTCCAGCCCCTTTCTTTTGTCCAGCTGACTCTGGCCATCCTTCCTGGCGAGGGAGAGAAAGGATCCCCCTACAGCCCTTCCCCGCCAGGCCCCGACAAACCTGGATCCATAACCTCGACCCGCGGCTCCCGCTGCCAGGGGGTCCCCAGCGCTGTCGGGGCGCTGCCCGCGCCGGCGTCTCCTGCCTTCAGTTCCTTATCGATGCTGCCCAGGCGGGCGTCACGGTGCTGGCTGTGGGGCTCGCCCTCCCCGCCTGAAGCCGGGGCAGTGGGGGCATCCGCGTCATTCCCTGCAGCTGCTGGATCTGAGGGAGAGGAGACAGCGCTGGAGGAATCCGGAGCGGCCCCTGAGGTGGCGGACGCCCAACTAGATCCTCGGGGAGCGCGCGCTCCAGCATCGCCTAGTTTTCCGAGAGGTCCAGAGAGCCTAGGCCATCAAGGGCGCTCCCGTCCTAGAACTGAGCCCCCACCTCCATAGGCGAAGGGTCTTTTCCTGGGGGGGTTTCCTGACGGGGTCTCAAGTTCTGGCCAGAGGGTGAGCCCCGTAGCTCTCTGGATCAAACCAGCTCCTCAGCCCCCCGGGGGCTGCCAGGGGGAGGGGAGTCCAGTTGCATAAACATCCCAGAACTCGAGCGGACATCGCGAGGTATGAAGCTCGGGGTGAGCCATCGCCGCCCCGAGCCAGCGGGGTTCCCTACCCCGAGCTTCAGAGCGACCAGGGTCCCCGCACGCACCGCACTCTTGGGAGCAACGCCAGGGGCGCGCACCGCCTGAGCCCGAGACCCGCAGCCAGCTGCCGCCTCGTTCAGCCCAGCGCCGAGTGGGCGCGGACGCAGCGCGGTCCGTGGCCAGTTCCCCGAGCTGCCCAGGAGCCACGAGCGGCGTGAAGGCAGGGCGAGCGGCCCTACCCAGTCTGGCCGGTTTGTTGGGGAGGTGCCACCTCCGTTCTCTACAGTGGCCTCGTCCCGGCCTCAGCCTCGCGTCTGAGGGACAACTGGAGCGCCGGGCAAACGCTGACTCCACGGCCTCGCTGCCTCTGGCCTCAAACTTTTCGCTCAACTTCGCCATCCCGCGCTGCTGCGCTGGGAGGGCGCTGTGGCTCCGCGCCCGGCCTGGCCACGCCCCGCGCTCCTTGCACTCTCCGGGGTGGAACAGGCACCCCGCGTGGCCCGGGCCCGCGCCCGCCCGCCCCAGGTCTCACCCGGCCGCCTGCGGCACAGTCAGCGCCCACGGCTCGGCCACGCGCAGGCTCTGGGCTGGGTCCCCGGACCTGGCCACGCGCCCCCGCCGCTCGGAGTAGGCGACCTGCGAGAAGGCGGCGCCGCGGCCGGGCAGGAGGAGAGGCGGAGGTAGTCGGCAAGGCGCGGAGCCCCGGACCCGGCCACGAGCAGCGCGCCGCGAGGGCCGCGTCCCGGGCGAGCGAGGGTGAACGCGCAGCGCAGGCCACGCGTGAACTCGCCGCGGCGCGCAAAGTCGGAGCGGCGGCGAGTAGAGCGCCGGTTGCGGGTGGCTCAGCGCTCCGGGCTGCCCCTCGGCTGCCCCTCGACGCTGGGACCTGACGCTCAGGGTCTTTCCGCAGAACTACCCGGGCGGCAGGCGGCGGGCATACAGAGTCCCCTTCGCGCACCCCGCCCAAGCCCCCCCGGAATTCGAGGCCCAAACCCCGCCGGCTGCCCCCCCTCCGTGCCGGGGCGTCCCTCCTGCCGACCCCGTTTCTCCCCGGAGAACTATTTTTAGCTTCCTGACGCGGCAGCTCGGCTTTGCAGCCACCAAGCCCGAGGCAGCCAGGCGCGCCATCCCAGGGAGCGACAGGGATCGGCTAGGGGGCTGCGGTCTGGAGGAGGGGCCCTTGTCAAGAACCTCAAAAGCTGAATCCTTTCCCCAGAGGACATCATTGAGGATCACTTGGGCCAGAGAAGCGTCACCGCAGCGGGCGATCCAGGCCCAAGCCCCTCACCCACCCGGGAGGAGCCCGGCGGTGTAAACAGGCCTAGGGGTCCCCACTGGGATTGGAGAGCCAAGCATCAGCGGGGCGTGTCCCCCGCCGTCCCCACTGGCTTAGCCGGAGGATGCAAACGCGCCTGGGAGTTTTCACTTCAATGGAGGCAAACGGGGATGCGTGTGTCAGTGTGTGTGCGATATACATATCACGGGCAAGTGTCTGACCTGAAAGTGTCCGCGACCAACTTGAATTAAATCCCTGGGGGTTGTTTGCAGAGACCCGGAGGAGGAAGTTGCCAAGGCCGACTTGGTGACCTGACTTGGTAGGGCCAAAGTTAGAAAAAACCAAACCCCTGTAGGACGTTGAGGCGGTCCAGGTCCAGGCTGCAGAGTGCCCACGCTCACATCTGCCCCCACCTGGGGGGCAGGGAGCGGGGCCCAAGTGTCCCAGGAAAAGGCGGGAGCAGGGGGCGCAGGCTGAGATGCGCGGGTTTCGGGCCGGCAGCTCGGCGCGCGTGGCGGTGGTGCGCGCCTCCGCCCTGCGCGGTCCCCGGGCAGCCCTAGCTGGGTCCTGAGCGTCCGGAGCGTGTTCAGGGAAGGTGACTCAGCGACGCGCTCAAGGGTCGAGAAACCCCGCGAAACTAGGGACAAGAGGAGGGAGCTGGGGTGTCGTCACCCTCTCGCAGCGCTGCGTGTCCGCCGAGGTCTGGTCTTGAACCTCCGGGTCCCCCACCCCCTAGGAACCCGGCGCGGGGAGCGGAGGGCTGTGTTCAGCCGCAGTGCTGTGGTCACGCGACGCGGGGACGCGAGCGGCGGCGGGAGACAGAGGCTCGGTGCGGCAGCCGGGCTCCAGATCCCACCCCTCCTCTCTTTCCCTATCCTCCAGCGAGAAGTCTGGGCTTTGGCTCCTAGAAGACGGGGGACGTGGAGCAGTGCTCTCCGAAATCTCAGGTTTGGGGGGAGGTGGCTGCGGAGACGGCCAAGGCAGCTTCCTCCTTCTTCTCCCCCGCTCAGGAGGGACCCTTCCATCAGGCCTGAAAAGCTGCCGTCTTAAACCTTGGAGTCTGATGGGAAACTGAGGCACAGGGAAGGGAACGCCTGGCTGTGCATGAGTCCGTGGTGAGAAAGCTCGCCTGCCACAGGATCCCTGTCTTCCTTCCTGCGCTGCAGGCTAGAGCCCCTGGAGTCGCGGGGGGCGGAGTTGACCAAAAGCCAAGCGGGCATGGGGAGGCGGGGCAGCCTGCTGGGTTCTTTATCCTGTCACCTCCGGGGGACCCAACTCCCCTCCCGACTCAGGCGAGCCCAGTGGGAGGGAGGGGAAGGGCAAAGCCCTCTGGCCCTGGTTCCAGTGCGCACAATGGCTCCTCTGTGCTCCCTGCCGCCTCTCCCTCGGCCCCCCTCACCTCCACGGCCTCTGCTCTGCCCCCTCATTCTTGTCATTCACCTCCCACCTCCCAGGCTGCCTCTCTGCAGGCCCATACCGCCTCCCAGGCCCTGTCTAAAGAACTTTCTCTCCTCTCCAGAAACTCACCCATCAGCATCCCTAGCCCAAGAGACAGAATTGGGCAAGAGCAAGATGCTCTTCCTCTTTCAACGATTGGGGAAACTGAAACCCTGAGAGGTGAAAGGTCTTCCCCAAGCTGCCAAACCAGTTCCCAACAGAGAAGCAACTCCAGGGGTCCTGACCCCCAGCCTGGAAGGCTGAGCCTACCCCCGGCTGACGGCTGCTGTTGGCCTGATGGGTTGCTTGCCACAGAGCGACCCCAGTAACCCAATGTCTCAGAAAAAGTCTCCCCGAGAAAGAGGAAGCATCTTGAAGCCTTCTCCAGGCTTTGTCCCCCAAGTCCTGATTAAGCAACTAGCTGCTGTGCCCAGAGAGGCCTACTGTGGGCCTGGGATCAGGCTTGACCTGACGGGGTGGCCAACCCAGAGCAGGTAATGCCTGTCTCACAGTGGCAAGAGTCAGCCTCTGCCTCTGCCCAGCCACCGGCTTCCTCCTTTTGGGCAGCCTTCCCAGGGAGACACACCTGAGAACCCGGGGTTTTTTCTTCTTCAGAGAATGAAAGCATGCATTCACCGGGCCTGGCCCCAGCTCTCTGGAAACTTGGAGCCAAGGCCACCAGACGGCAAATGACTTGTTTTTATTGGGAGACGATGCCTGCCATCTCACCCGTCCCTGAAGCTACCTTCCTGGGAGGTTTCGGCTCCGAAGGTGAATTGCAGGGCCTCAAGCCCTCCCTTGGCCACAAGTCTTTTCTGCCCAGGAGACCACAGGACAGGGGAAGAGAGTGTCCGGCCCTGCAAACTCTTTCTAAGACCTGTGTTGTGGGACAGACCGAATGTGGCTTTCCATTCTGCGAGTTTCCTCGATGCTGGTGACCATGCCAGACACTGGGGGTGGTGCGGCGTGTCATACATGGAGTTCCAGGAAAGCAGACGGTCAAGCAGGTGTCTTGGTCACCTCTCGGGGGGGTTCTGAGTTTCTGTTTCTGCAGTGGTTCAGCTACTCAGGGTGAGTGCTAGGGTGAGTTTCGCTCTACGCCTTGCATGTCTCCTTGTCCTTGTGAGTGTCCTTGGGGAGACCGGGAATCCAGATTTCTTCTGAGCCTCTGGGTTCTGCCTCCCACACGCCTCACTGGCAGGCCTGCTGGTCTTGGCTACCATCCAGGGGAACCAGCTTCCACAGCTGTCTCGATGTGGAAGCCTGCAGGCCACACCCGCTCCACTCCTCTCAGCTGCCTGCCCACCGCCTGAACGCATTTGTGTTAGTTTCCTGGGATCATAATGACAAAGTACCACAAACTGGGTCTCTGAACAGAAATTTACTGTCTCACTGTCCTACAGGCCAGAAGGCCAAGAGCAAGATGTCAGCAGGGTCAGTTCCTTCCGAGGGCTGTGAGGGAGAACCTGTCCCAGGCCTCTCTTCTGGCTTCTGGTGGTTTGCTGGCCAGCTTTGGCGTGCCGTGGCTTGTACACACATCACGCCAATCTCCGCCTTCGCCTTCGCAAGGCCTTCTCCCTGAGAAACATCTGGCTGACATTTGTTGTGTTAGGGTCTGAATTATCTTCCGTGGGCGTGTTCTTTTTCAAAAGCAAATTACTCTGGGAGGGAAAACCAACAAGTTATTGGACTCTAGTGTGAATTACTGTATCACATATTTAATTTTAAAAATATAACCATACAGTTTCAGGTGGCTTGAAAGAGGAAAATAGTGCATGCTCCCGTGGGTGTCGGAGAGGGCTTCTGGAATCTGGACCTCCCCACCTCCCAGTGTCATCAGGGAGCGATGGGTTGGGAGGAGTTGTTTATGTCTTTGCTGGCTGCCAGGCTTCCCTGCCCAGGCTTGCACACCGGCCTGGCTCCTTGACTTTCAGATCTTACCTCACACCTTGATTTATGGCATCTCTGGCTTCCTGAGCAGATGGATTTTTTCCCCAGTCCTTGGAAGAACAAAGCTGAGTTTTGTGTTGGTATATTAGGTTTCTATTGCTGCACAAACTTGTTATCTCGCAGTCCTGGCGGTCAGATGTTTCAAATGAGTCAGCAGGGCTGTGTTCCCTTGCCTGTCCTAGCTCCTGGAGGCCACCTGCATTCCTTGGCTCTGGACCCCTTCCTTCACTTCCAAAGCCAGCAGCATAGCATCTTCAAATCTCTATCTGACTTTTGCTTCTGTTGTCACATCTTCTCTGACTCTGACCTTCCTACCTCTCTCTTACAGGGACCCTGTGATTACATTGGGCCCACCTGGAAAACCCAGGATACTCTCCCCATCTCAAGAGCCTTAACTTAATTGCACCTGCAAAATCCCTTCTGTCATATAAAGTGACATATTCACAGGCTCCAGGGATGGTGACGTGGACATCTTTGGGGGGCCATTATTCTGCCAACCACAGATGGGTAGGGAAATAGTCTGGGAACTGTGTCCTCAGCTACAGAACCTTCTTTCTAATATTCCCCACCTCCCCGGCACCACCAAGTGAACACAAACCAGGAAGTTGCTTTCCCCCAAAGAAGCATTTGTCGTGTGGGACTGAAAACACTCTTGCTTGGATTGACCTGTGGTTCTATAGACTTCATGGCCTTTGGCTCTTTGGGCAGAGGTCCCTATAAAGAAAATTGGTTTCCATTTTTAAAAATTACCCAAGAGGGAGAAAATGGCATCTTTGCTAACGTGGTAATTATAGGATTGCAAAACCCCAACTTTTCGCCTGAGGAAAGGTGGGAAGCAGACCAGCCCATCCGTTTTCCCATTTTCGGCCTGGCAGAATCCTCCACCCGGCTTTGCAGGAAGGCCTTGCCATGAGCCCCCTAGCTGCCAAATGGAAATGTGTGGCTCTCTCAGCTCCTGTCATGTGACTCGACAGTCCCACTGTTTCTACTTCTCTGTGGTAAGGCTGGACGAGACCAGCCACATGGAGAACAGTGGCTAGGAACATTCCACAGGCTCCTGCTGACATCAGCTCTGGTTTGGGCCAACAGCAGACTCTGGCCTGGTCTCCGATGCCCAACCTGCCATCCGGGACACGTGTGAGGGGAGAGAGGATTCCCTTTGGAGCCTGCAGCCGGCCCCCTGCCCCACTACCCCCCGCTACACTCACGTGCTCATTTATGCCGGTTTGGAGACCCCTGGCGGCAACTAGTATAAGTGCTCACTCAAGGGGAGAGGAGCCGACAGCCGCCAGTCAAACTGCCTTGGGCAGTTCCCAAAAGGAAAACTTCTGGGAATCAGGAAGAGGACCTGGCACCTCTGGAGCAGGAAAGTGGAGCTGCTTTCATCTTTTAGCAGCCCTGCATCCAGGCCAAGGGGATGGGTGTGTACACGGTTTTCCGGGGGCTTTTTGTTGTGCAATGTTTTCCATTTCCACATCTCTCAAAAGCTGATATGTCCTTGGGTTGTTCCCAAACCAAACAGACATGGGCTGGACACAACCGCCAGCTGGGCCGTGCATTTGCGCTAATGGTCTGGGGCTGTTTCCTCCCACCTGAGGGTGGACCCCCATCTGTACTGAGGGAAAGCGACATCCTTTCTCACCCCATCAAGGGAAGCACACGCTGCCTCTGGGAACACCGTTCTAGGCACCCTACTGGCCCCTGGTGGCCACCCCAGGGATGTGTCCCTCTGGTCTTTTATCCAAACTGCACCGTACAGCGGCTCAGGCTTCCTCCGTAGAGGCCCACTGGGGAGGGGCGTGCAATAGAGGGGCACGGGTGCCCTGCTTCACGCTGCAAAAAGACGCCGAGCCTGGAGCGGGGCTTGCCTCCCCCCGACGCTCATTATCCACATTCCAGAAATAGAAATCCCCCTTCCCTGGAGGCTCGCTTCCTGAAGGTCAAACCCTTCGATTCTTTCCAGACACAACCCTGGTAATTTAAGTAATGATTATACAGGATGGGCTGGACAGCTGGGGCCAGGGAGGAGGGCTCAGGGCAGGAGACGCCGTAACCTAATTCCACACACGTGCCTCTAAGCCTTTGTGGAATGAAGGAAGTGATGATGCTGTGTTGCTCCGACAGGAGAGCCATTTACAAAAGTAGAGTTCCTTGTTCTCTGCTCATTGCCCTGAAGTCCTGACCACAGCAACGTGACTAGCATCTTGAGGATGAGTTAAGATGGCATTTCTCCTTCAAGGCAGTGTCAGATGATGCTAGCAGCCTTCTCCAAAACCCACTGTTTCAAAATGGAATGAGGAACGACATGATTCCCTGGCAAAGCTTACAGACTAATTAGGGAAATTATTTTTAAAAAACAAACGAAAAATGGAATGGGCCCGGAGAGTGCTCCTGAGCACTGAGGAGCCTATAAGAGGTGGCTGGAGAATGTTTCTTTTCTTTTCTCTTTTTGTCTCCTTCCTAGAACCGCGATCAGTTTGGTTCTGCACACAGAAGTCCTTAAAAAACGCTTGTGGGCTGACCTCTCCCAACCGCATCCTTCTGGCAGATGCTACAGAGCGCCCAGGGGAGGGAGCTGCATCTGGGCGCCAGGTGGCCGCTGCGGTGGTGCAGAGAGCTCAGGAAGTCCAACGCCCCACCTCCTCCTGGCTCACAGAGCAAACTGATGGGTCTTGGGAGGGGGGGACAAACAGCTCCCAGGCGGAGTTAAAACCACGACATCAGTCTTCCTGACTCAGCATGGCCTAGAAAAATCCGTAGCATCAGAACTTGGCATTTGCAAACCCAAAGATCGTACCATTTTAGGCTGCCTTCTGGTTGCCATGTGACAAGTATCTGCAAATACTTTTTCAAATTGAGAACTTTGAGCGCTTCAGGAGGGAAGGCGCTCAATACCTGCAGTACGTGATTAGCGTGGGATCCGATCTGCGGGCTTTAGCTCTTGGCAGCATAAGTGTTACTCCAAACGGGAGAGGCATGTGGCGTCCTCAGCGGTGGGTCTGTTACCCCATTTGCAGCCTTTAGCAGCAGGGGGAGCCATGCTGGCTGGGGAAAGGCTGAGTGGCAGCCTAGAACCAGGCAAACCCCAGGACATGGAGGGCCCGAGGGCTGAGTCTTTGAGATCTCAGGCATTTATGAAATTCGAGGACCCTGAGTGGGCCAGCAGAAGCCTAATTCTAATTCTGAGCCAGGGCCTGCATGTTGTGAGTGCTCAACAAAGACTAGCAGGTCAACCATGAAAACATAGCCCTAATAGATGTGAAAAGCAAAGCTAGGATTACTCACCAGCCCTTGAGAAAAGTATCTTTTAAAAATGAGAGACTCCAGTTTCCTCAAAAAGTTAAACATAGAATTACCATGTGACCCAGCAATTCCACTCCTTGGTACATACCCAAGAGAAATTAAAATATACGTCCACACAAAAACTTGTACACAAATGTCCATAACAGCTGTATTCACCATAACCAAAAGGTGGAAACAACTCAAGTGTCCATCAACAGACAAGTGGGTAAACAAAATGTGGCACGTCCACAACGTGCGATAGTATTCAGCCATGAAAAGGAGTGAAGTGCTGCTATGTTACCATGTGGATGAACTCAAGAACGTTATGTGAAAGAAGCCAGATGTAAAAGGCCACACAACTCCATTTATATGAAATGTCCAAAACAGGTAAATCCATAGAGACGGAAAACAGATTGGTGGCTGCCAGGGGCTGGGGAATGAGGAAATGGAGAGTGATGCTTAAAGAACGTGAGTTTTATTTTGGGGTGATGAAAATGTTTGGAACTAGATAGAGGTGATGGCTACGCAACATTATGGATGTGCTAAATGCCACCGAATTGTTCACTTTATGTTATGTGCATTTCACTTCAATTTTTTAAAAAAACAAGGGACTTGATGGAACTGGCAATGTCGCTTTCAGGATCATTCTTTTTTTTTAAGTGATTTTTAAAAAAATTTTTTCCTTTTTCTCCCCAAAGCCCCCCAATACATAGTTGTATATTCTCCGTTGTGAGTCCTTCTAGTTGTGGCATGTGGGACGCTGCCTCAGCGTGGTTTGATGAACAGTGCCATGTCCTCGCCCAGGATTCGAACCAACGAAACACTGGGCTGCCTGCAGTGGAGCGCGCGAACTTAACCATTCGGCCACAGGGCCAGCCCCAAGGATCATTCTTTTGTGATGCATAAAATGTCCATTTCTAGGGCAGCAGTTGATGCTGATTTGGATGGTGTTAAAGAAAAGAGTTACTCAAGACACTTGTTACAGAAAGGTAGGGCAAACGTTATTCAGGACCCCTGCAAAGAGGTCTTGCAGCTGGCGGGGCGGGTGGTACAGATTGGGCTCAAATAACAACAAGGAAAAGGGGGAATTTCTAGTCAAGGAGCAGGGTGGGGGTGAGTGGATGGAAAGTTACTAAGAAGAAACATCAGGGATGAGGGAGGATTCCGGCTACATCACCTGGGGGTGGGGGAGCGTGAAGAACCTGTAACAGATATCAAAGGGGATCAGACATGGAGGATGGCAGATTCTGGCTAAACTAACAAGCAAGATGCTTGCTAGAGCTAGACTCTACCAGGAAGGACACAGAAGCCCAGGGTTTGAAGCCTAGTCAAAAAGAGAGCTTATATGAACCTGATTAGATCAAGGAGAGCATCTGTCAGTGGGAAAGTGTGGTGGTCCCAGCTGTTGCTCCGTGGCACTAAATTCCTTGCCGTCCAGTCTCTTAGCCTCACGCAATTGTGCAGAGACACCTGCCCTCTCCTCACAAGGGTGAGGGGTACAGTCAGCACTTTGGTGGCATTATTTGGAAAGACTTTACCTTGTGTAAAAAGTAATGTCACTTGTGGAGGCCCTAAGTGCTAATCTTTGGTTGTCACTCTTCTTTACTTTTTCCTTTTCTATATTTTCCCAATAGGTCTGCAATATGTATGGTGGGTTTGTTATTGAAGTATAAATATGGACAGAAAACACACACAAATGATGAACTATGAATTTGTGAACCAACACACCTGTATTAATAAAAAAAAACAAACAACACATCCTAGAAACTCTTCATGCCTCCTTCCAGCTACTGTCCCCCCAAAAGATAACCACTCGTGCAGTGTATTTTTATATTTGGAAAAAATACTTAAAATACAATCAAAGTAAAAATACATTAGAGATGGAAAATTTTTAAATCCAGCTTTGTTTATTTGTGAAAGCTCTACCAAATGGCTCAGACACAGAAACTGCAAAGAGGGCTCTAAGTGGGTTTGGCCTCGGGATATTCCTAAAGGAAAGCGGAGAGGAGGCAGCAGGCGACGGCCACCAGATCTGCTGATGGCCAAGTCTACTTCTAGGGTCATTTATCACTGTGGTTCCCAAACTAGGAAGCACAATGGAAGCCCCAGGGGAGCTTCAACACTGCGGGTCCCACCCCAAGAGATTATGACTTAACCAGTCTGGCCTGGCCTGGGCTTCACGATTTTTCAAAGATTCCCAATGATTATAACGTGCAGACAAATTTCAGGCTGGCCGGTGGCGTAGTGGTTGAGTTTGTGCACTCTGCTCTGGTGGCCCTGAGTTCACAGGTTCAGATCCTGGGTGTGGACCTGGCACCACTCATAGGGCCACGCTGTGGCAGCATCCCACATAAAACAGAGGAAGATTGGCACAAATGTTAACTCAGCTATAATCTTTCTCAAGCAAAAAGCGGAAGATTGGCAACAGATGTTAGCTCAGGGCCAATCATCCTCCCACAAGAAAAAGGAGGATCTGTAGTCTCTTTTCCAAGCACGTGGGCAAGCTCAAAAGACTCTCAGAGACTTCTGTAAATGCCGCAGAAAGCTTCTTGAAGGGCATCATGAGCTATCATGGTCCCAACAACTATTTCACGTCTGGAAATGACTCAGGCATAGTGCAGAAATGACACACACCATTGCAGTCTCCCCCCACATCCTCCCAGACGTGGGAATGTGGGAATAGTGACAAAGCAGGCTGCCATCCAGGTTCCAGGGAAAGGGGGCCTCTGCAGTTATTACAGTTACTCCCACTAGGTGGTGTCAAAGCAGGCGCTCCCATGACAAAAAAAACCTCAATTAAATCCTATTTCCCGGTTGAATGGTAATACAATTTTGGAAATGATTTTCCTTAATATCTAATTGGTATTTCATTACCAGGGGATTCTATTTTCCCTTGTGTGTTAAAGGAAGATGAAGTTACCTTCCCACTATGAGGCCTCGGAGACCTCACCCTGGTGGCTAGCCTGGGATGTTAGCCGTGAATTTTCTTGCTGCCTCCACCTTGCCACATTGTATTTTCTGACATTGGTCAGATTTCCAAGAACCTCAGCATGTTTCTATGGTGGTTGTTTTGGAATAGCGGTTTGCATTTTATGGAGGAATGGGAGGGGAGTAACAGGGAGAGGAGAATGGAAAGGAGGAAGACATGGGCACGTAGGGGAGGGAGGGAGGTGCTGGAATGCTCTTCTAGCAAGGGTTGCCTGGCTTACGAGTTGGTACTATGCTAAAGCCATAACTTGGGCTTGTAACAGTATTTGACTTGTGTCTTTCCACTGGCTCTGATATCCCGCTTATGCAAACCCTTCCTGGACAAGCACTAGAAAGACAATTAATTTTTCATCCAAGAAAGGAGCATATGTTTCTGAAAGCACTTGGCTCCCTAGGGAAGTGTTCCAATTCTCTGTTTCTGGATAATAAATCACCATAAAACTTAGTGGCTTGAAGCAATAATTCATTGGGTCTGTTGTGGGTTGACTGGACTCAACTGGGTGGTTCTCACTAGGGGTCTCCTGTGGTTGCTGTGTCAATGGGCTGAACATCTGAGATGGGTCCCTCAAACGGTGAGAGTTAAGGCTGCCTGTCAGTTAGGAGTTCAGGTATGTGTGGCTTCTCCATGTGACATGGTAGCTGGGTTCCAAGAGGGAATGTCCCCATGAGTAATCATTCCAAGAGATCCGGGCAGAAGCTTTCGAGGCTTCTCTTGCCCTACCCTTGGAAGTCCCAGAATGTCACTTCTGCCACACTCTACTCCTTAAGCAAGTCACTAAGCCCAGATTCCAGGGGAGGGAATTGGGGCCCCTTCCCTCTGGTGGAGCGGCAGCATAAGCATACAGGGAGAGAAGGGATTGGAGGCCACCATCTTTGGAGGCCATCATCTTTGGAAACTCTCTAAGTCACTTACCTCAGGAACTAACAACTGGGACACCTTTGAGGAGCTCCTTCTTCTTTAAGGAAACCAGTTTGCAGCTTAAGAATGGACTCTTTCAAGTATATTTTCAGGGACCCCAGTGCCTTGTTACCAATGCCCCGGCTTCCTTGGTCTTCTTCCTTTAAATGACACCAGCTATTCCTGCGTGACATTTGTCCTTTAGCCCTCTCTGTGCACTGGAGGCTGCTGATTTCCCACTTCCCGCTTAGTGCAAGAGCTGCCATTTGTCAAGCTCTTACTGTGAACCAGGCACTGCGCTAAGCCACGCACAGAAATAGTCTGCCTATTAGGGAGACTTGTCTTTTTGAAGTGCACATTAAGAGAAGGTTTTATTTTTTCTACTAGCTACCACCCGCTGTGCTCTATCAAAGTGCCCTTTCCCGCTGTGCGTGAGGCTCCCCATTAAAGCCCCTCAGTCTCCTGCCACCTTTCCAGTCATTTGTGGTTATCAACACAGAATCACTTTGATGTTTAAGACTTTTCTGTTTAAAAAGTCAGACTCGTCTCGAATTATCCCTATCCTTCCGCAGCCCAGGCCAGGCCCAAGGATCCGGCAGGGAAGAAGGACACTCGAGTCCCTCGCACGCTGCCCCTCCTCTGTGTCTACTTCCACGAGGCTGAGGCGGGGAAGAGAGCGATGGGAAACAGATGTGTTTCCTGTGGTGACTGTTGGTGGTGGTGACATGGCCGTCCCATGCTCTGGGTCCTCACTGCTGATCCAGCTCATTCCTAGAGCAGGATTTCTCATCATCAGCACTACTGACATTTTGGGCTGGATCATTCTTTGTTGTGGAGGCCTGTTCTCTGGATCATTTAGCAATATCCCTGGCCTGTGCCTGCCAGATGCCAGCAGCACTCCCCAAGTTGTGCAACCAAAACTGTCTCCAGACATTGCCAGTGTCCCCTGGGGGCAACCTTGCCTGGGTTGAAAACTAGCGCTCTGTAGACTTGGTGTGGACAAGTGGGGGCCCCACAGGCTTTCTGACGAGAGACTGTCTCCCAAGGGGCTCCCCTTGGTTGCATATTCTTGCTGACCCTTGCGGGTGGCCTCATGCCGTGTTGCTCTGTGGAGGTCCCCCAATCCCAAATCCTAGAATGTGCAATTCCATCCGTGCTCTGGATCCAACTCTGGGGCTGTGAGGATGGCATCCATCTTCTGAGGGGATGGATGGTCCCAGTCCTTTGCCTTCTTGCTGACTACCCACCATGCCAGCTCCTCTGGGCACTGTCCAAACTTCAGGAGCCCCAGGGCAGATCAGCCAGCCCATGGCCAAGTGGACAGCTCAGTGGGAGAAGAGGTGTTCCTCTCTGCTGTCCCACACACTTCATAATGATTCCACTGTCCCCAATCCCCTTAAACCCCACCTGGTTTCAAGGAAAGCCAGTCAAGTCCTCATGAAGAAGTGAGGCCTCACTTCACAGACATCCCCTCTCCCCAAAGGTGACTTCTCACTCCTCCTCCCTCCCTTTTTCTTTTGAGGCAGGGTGCGATGACACCAACTACCCGAAGTTGGGCCAAACTTCACAGGTTGAGGGCACTGTCCTCCACAAGCCTGCCCTCACTCAGACACCAGCAGCAAGTTTGGGGGTCTGCAGGCCACCCTCATTTTTTACAAGCTGGCTACAAACTCAGGGGTTCCCAATGCCTCCTCAAGTTCGATAATTCACCAGAATGCACAGAACTCAGGAAAGTGCTATACTTGCTATTGTAGGTTAATGATAGCAAAAGGATACAAATCAAAACCAGCCCCAGGAGAGGCACATAGGGTGAGGGTCCCAGACTCGAAGCTTCTGGCAGTCTCAGGAACATGTTACCCTCTCGGTACATCGGTCTGTGACGATATGCAGAACACTGCCAGCCAGGGGAGCGCACCCAAGCTTTGGTGTCCAGAGTTTAACTGAATTCCATCTCCAGCCCCTCCCTCTTCCCCAGAGGTTGAGCTGATATCACGTGGTTTATCATAAACTATCAGGCAGGATGGAGGGGCCCATGGTGAATAACAGACACTCTTATCACTCAGGAAATTCCAAGGATTTGGAGGTGACCTCCCAGAAACCAGGGACACAGGCCAATCAAATTCTTGATTATGCACAGGGTTCAGTGTCTGTGCTGAGTGGCATCTCACAGCCAGCCCCACAGCTGGTTGTTCTCTGACTTAGAATGTGGGATGCATTTAGTTCCTGGCAGTGGCTTCTGGTAATTCTTGGAAAGCAGGAAAGATCCCACCAGGCACCTCACTCCCCCTTATCATACACATGTCACCTCACCACCTGTGAGGCGGGCGTTATTGTCATCACCATTGGACAGACAGAAAAAAACGCTGGTGTAGGCTGAGAGGCTACCTCAGGTGAACCGGAGAACCAGAACTGAGTCCAGGTCCATCTGACTCCAGAGCTGCCCCCTCATGGGCCAGACAGCCCTGCTTCCTGTCCCTCATGGATGGAGCATCCTTGTCTCACCAGCTCCCAATCACCCTCCTTTCTTTGGCAAAGCCTTCCCTTCTCCCACGCTCCGCTGCAGCTTCACCATCCGTCCTCTTCTGGGATGTCTCCAGTCCCTGCTCACAATCTGCTCGGCTCCATCTCCTTCTGAGAATGTGCGGGACCTTGGGATTTGGGAGTTGGACCCTTGCCACAATCTCTCTGGCGGAGAACGATCTTCATCCTCATTGGACCGCAGCCCCGACTCTCATGGCTGCTGGCGGACCACGCCACTGCGGAACTCCATTATGCCAATCTGTCCTTTCTCCCGCCCGTGGCCACACTGTCATTCAGGCCTGCCTTTAAATGGACTCCTAAGGGTCTCATTCCTCTGGCCTTGTGCACCCCACCCTCCTCCTCCAGTAATCCACTGTCCCAAGGCATCCAGCGGGGAGTAGCCGCTTCCTGTGCTTGGTTACTCTCTCTGTTCCTCCAGTGTCTGCTTTCTGCCATTTCCGTCCTGCAAAACCCATTTAACCAATTCTCTATATTAAGTTCTTTGTTAAAATAATGAACGTGGATTGTTTTCCTGCTTGCCCAAACTGATAAATATGTATAAACGTTTCTTATCGCCCTTCACCTAATGGCTCACATGTGCCAGACCCTGTTCTAACTGCTTGACCTGTATCCACTCACAAAACCCTTCTGGGTAGGAATTGTTATTAACCCTACTGAACAGGGGCACGAAGCGAGGCAAAGGAAAACAAAATTGTTTGCTCAAGGTCGCATGGCTGGTAAGAGTTGGCTCCTAGAGACAACACTCTTATCTATGCACCCTGCAGCCTCTCGGAGTGTCCTTGGGGGATTAAGTGACCACGTAATGTCCCAGTTTGTGGACTGACCATAGCTATTGTTGGATATTTGTACTGTTTGGGGGTTTTTGCTATTATAGAGCCTGGATCCCCTTGAACCTGACAAATTTGGCACACTTTGAGCCAGGAACCTTGTGACTTTCTGAATTATTTGGTCCAGATTTATTATAACCTGTCTCCTTAATGTTCACCTCCTGCCTTCTCAGCCCCTACTGCCTCTGGCCTTTTTCCTCCCTCCTTATCTTTCTCTTGATCCCATCTCACCAGTGCTGCTATAAATCTGGCAATATGGGCAAGGAATCATTTCTTGTCTGGCAGGAGCTTCTGCAGAAGCTCTGGAAGGCACTAAATGGTTTCTACTTGAACCAAAGTCTTCAATGATGTGTGGATATTTGTGATACCCCAAAGAGCTTCTATGAAGAGTTACTGAAACCCCGTGAGAGGTAGGGTCCTGTCCTACCGAAGACTCAACCTTGCGATTCCATTTCGGATTTTCCAGCGGCCACCCCAGCAGCTGCTCTCCACCACTGTCCTTGCTGAAGTTGGGAAGGGTCACTCCCAGCGCGCTTGGCTCTGTCTGCCCAGGATTTCGCCCTCGCCCCCAGTATGGTTTCTGGTGTCCTATAGAGAGAATCAGCTCAGAGATCCAAGTTGGTATTATTTTTAGAAATAAAGATCATTCAGTCTCAGCTTGCTGAGCCCTGTTGAGAAAATGAAAACAGGGAAAGTGCTCGTATTTTTCCAAAGTTTAAGTTGGAGTAGTGTAACATGGAGGCAAAATCCTTGAATCATTGCCTGAAATGTTCTCCTTTGTTGCAGAGACTGACCTTGTCTTCTAAATAATCTGTCCCTCAGGGACAGGACTGAGCGACCTAAACACACCCTCTTTGTCTCGTTCGGACATTCTTGGACAGTTCTCGGTGCCAGATCTGAACCTGTGCCACCCTTTATCTATGAGTCTTTGGAACAGAGATCATCTTCCCACAGTTCCTGCTGAGCCAGCAGCCCAGCTAACAACAGGATCATTTTTTTTTAAACTTGAAAACTGAAATTGGGTTCAATATGCAAAATGTCACCTTGTGCTGAGCGGAGCTGTTTTTGTTTTTGCAGGAAACGTCCAGCAGGTCTGGAGTCTCAAGGATCAGCCTCTTCTTATAGAAAACATTAAAAAAAACAACGACCCTGGAACCGGTCAAGTGGAATCTCACTTCAAACTTCAAAAAAGACATTCTTTACAAAATGAGCAGAGGCCTCGTCCTCCCTACTCAGCCCCTGTGCTGGTCAGGGGCCTCCAGAAAACAGATCCAACGTGATATGCACATAAAGCGAATGCTGAAGAACTAAAAGGAAAAGTCCAAGACTCCACAATCATAGAAGGAGTAGATTAACAATAATTAAGATAGCAGACAATTTGAATACAGCTAACAAACGTGATCTAAACAACACACATAGAACATGCACCCAAAACTTCAGAACGTACATTCTCTCCAGGTGCATATGGGGCGTTTACTCACATAGGTCACGCTGGGCACCAAGTTTGTCTCATCACATTTCAGAGGACTGAATTCACCCAGAGTATGTTCTCTCACCAAGGGGAACTAAATTAGAAATCAATAATAGAGCACGAGAAATTTTCCAAAGTTGAAAAATCAAGCGGCATACTTCTAAAACTTCACAGAACAGAGAAGTCACAGTGGAACTTAGAAAGCTTCTCAGCTACAAAAACCAGGTTGCTTGCAGCAAATGGCAAACAGTTCAGAAAGCCGCACGCCCAGAGTGTGGCCTAAGGTGGAAAGGCAGGAGATGGGGCTAAGGAGTCTGAGCTTGCAGGCAGTGGAAAGCCCCAGAGGCTCTTCACTGGGGGATCTGGAGTGTGGACATGAAGGGTGGGCTAGACATATGGGAGCGGAGGGAGGACAGTGTGTGGAAGCAATGAGACCAGCTAGGAGACCACTGCCCAGAAGAAGAGATCAATAGCTGTTAGCCGCCAGCACCCACCGAGTCCACAGACACGCGTGAGCACCTAACATGTGCCAGGCCCTGGGACAGGCCCTAGGGAGACCTTCTCCCAGAGATATTTTGGGAGCTGCCCTGGTGCCACACGGTTTATTATACATGTGCAATAAACCAGGAAAAACTTCCAATGGTGTAATCCAAATGTTCATTTTTTAAGCATCACATTAAAAGAGAATGTGGTTCTGTTGTTCTTGATCCTAAGCTGAGATTGAATGCCTGGCCTGAGGGCCCGTCCGGTGACACTGTGTGCCTAAGTCCCAGCTTCATCCCTCCACGCCTGGGCCCGCCTGGGAGAGCTGCTGTTTCTGTTTCTGGGCACCTTAAGATGGCCCCCAGTCGTTACCCCAAATTCATCTCTCCTGGCCCTTCCTCCCTGTCTTATCAGTGGAGGAACAAGGGAGGATCGTGGGAACTCAGGCACTGGGGCTTTGTAAGAGTGAAGACCTCCAATCTTAAGTTTTGGGATTTCTCATCAGAGACTCCTAAAAATGAAAGGACTGGCCACACCTCATCTGTCTAGTCAAGACGCAAGGACGAACAAACACAGAGTCAGTCTCTACCTTTTGGAGTTAACAGTCTGGTGGGGAGATAAATAAATAATCGCCACACATATGGGGAGCAGTTGGGGACAGGCTAAGCTGCTGTAAGAGAAAGCCCCCAGCATATAGTGCTTTAAATAAGGCAGAAGCTGATCTCCTGCTGTGCGTAACAGAGCAGAGGTGGGCGGTCTGGGGTGTGAGGGGCAGCTCTGCTTCCTGAGACCAGCCAGCCTGCCAGGTGGCGAGTTGACTCTGCCATCCTCAACATGGCCCCCAGCTCTGGGTCCACTGGGGATGCTCCAGTGGGTGTCACTTCCAACAGTGGAAGACTAGCGGGAGGACATGCCTGGGCATTGCACACATCATTTCTGTTCTCATTCCACTGGCGAAATGTGGTCACATGGCTGCACTAGCTCCAAGGGAGGCTGGGACATGACCCTAGCTGGGCTGGTTCTAACATTGAAAGGAAGAAGGGAGAATGGATACAGGGTCATGATTGGTGGTCTTTACAAAACATAAATTTGCAAGCATGACCAGTGTGTAAGACAGAAGGACATATTGCTAGGAGAGCTAACAACAGAGGCCTCTGATATAGTCAGAGAGGTCGGAGAAGCCTCCTTAGGGCGGAGGATGAATAAAAGCTGACTGGATGATGAGAAGGGGAAGAGCTTCCCAGCAGAAGGAACAGCACATGCAAAAGCCCTGTGGCAGCAGGGCACAAGGCCAGCGCAGGACTGGAAGAAAGCCAATCAGGTTGATGCCAAAGGGAAGAATATAAGGGATGAAACTGAAGACACAGGTAGAAGCCACAAGGCAGGACCTTACAGTTGTGTTAGGAGGTTTGTCTTTATTCTAAAAGCGATGGGGAGCCACTGATAGGTTTTGAGGGGAGACACTATCAGATCTGTTTAGATAAAGCTCCCTCTGGCTTATGTGGAGAATGGATTAATTACTAAGTATTTTCCAAGCTTGTTGAACCATGATAATCAGAAGGCTAGACTCCCATCCTCCAGGTGATTCTCATGTCAGGTAAGTGAAGGAGATCCTAGATGAGGAGGAGGTCACTGTGGATGGAGCCCATTAGGGAGGCCCTGGCGACCTAAGTGAGAGAGCTGCAGTGGGGTGAAGGGCAGGGAGAGGTATTTGGAAGGTAGAATAGACAAAACTTGTTTCTTTCTTTCTTTTTTTTTTTGAGGAAGATTAGCCCTGAGCTAACTACTGCCAATCCTCCCGTTTTTGCTGAGGAAGACTGGCCCTGAGCTAACATCCATGCCCATCTTCCTCTACTTTATACGTGGGACGCCTACCACAGCATGGCTTTTGCCAAGCGGTGCCATGTCCGTACTGGGGATGTGAACTGGCGGACTCCGGGCCGCTGAGAAGTGGAACGTGCACACTTAACCACTGCGCCACTGGGCCGGCCCCCAAAACTTGTTTCTTACCCCACTCTAGAATTCCCTTTCTCTGTTCTCCTTTCTTTTCTTTCTTTCTTTTTTTCACCTTCTGTGGTAGGCAGAGTAACAGCCCACAAAGATGCTGACATCCTGATCCCCAGAATCTTTGAACCAGTTACCTTACATGGTAAAAGGGACTTCACAGATGTGATGAAGTTAAGTTTCTTGCGATGGGAAGATTATACTGGAATATCCAGTCGAGTCCAATGTAATCACAAGGGTCCTTATAAGAGGGAGGCAGGAGTGTCAGAGTGGGTAAGGATGTGACAACGGAAGCAAAGATCAGAGAGAGAGATCTGAAGATGCTATGCTGCTGGTTTTGAAGGTGGAGGATGGCGACCATGAGCCGAGGAACGCAAGCGGCCTCTAGAAAGTGGAAAAGGCAAGGAAATGGATTCTCCCCAGAGCCTCCGGAAGGAAGAGCTCTGCTCACACCTGGACTTTAGGACTTCTGACCCCTAGAACTGTGAGATCATAAATTTGTGTTTTAAGCCACTAAGTTGGTGGTAATTTGTTACTGCAGCAAAAGCAAATGAATATACCTTCTAACATACTATATGCTTTACTCATTTATTATGTTTATTTTTTCTCTCTCTCCCCTTGCTAGATTGTATCCCTCCAGGGTAGGAATTCTTGTCTTTTTTTCACTAAAGTGTCCCAAACACCTAAAATGGGCCTGGCAAACAGTAGGCGCTGAGGAAATGTCCATGTATGAATAAATGGATAGATGTAGAAAGCGAGGAAAAGGGAAGAGTAAAGGACGACTCCTGGGATGCTGACTAGGAACCTCATGGTTATGTCCACTCACAGAGGGAACAGAGGAGGAGGGGCAGCTTGGGGAGAACTGATAAAATGAAGATGGGCTCGGTATGGGGTGTATTAAGGTTTGAGGGGTTCTGTGGGATATATATAGGGGAAACATCAAGAGAAGTGGTTTCTTTTTGTTTAGAAGGCCATATGGCTTCCGACCAGGTCCATCAGCTGGACACGTGTGCAGTTAAACAATGTGGCCTAGGCCAGCTGCTCCACGTGCTTTTTTCCTGTACCCTGCTCTGGTAGATAGAGGGAGCATGTGGGGCAGTACTTCTGGAGAGTCAGCGGAATGTGGAGCCCCCTCCTGCAGGCCTCAGGGCAGTTGAATTTCCCAATGCTGAAGCTTCAGGCTTGATAAGCTTCATGACCTGATGAGTCACAATCTATTCCCTCAAGCCTAATGTCACAGGAGGCAGAATCCCTAGAAGACATTCTCAGAAGCTGGTCCGGTCAATGTAAGACATCCCTCAGCTGATAAATAGTGACTCAAATGCTTCCACTACCGCCCTCGCTCCCCTTTACTTTCTTCTTGGACCTTATTCAACAAGAATTGATTGTGTGCCCTGGGTCCCATAACACTGCCCTAGGCACTGGGAAACGCTAAGAAATACACGATCTTGCCCTAAGAGGGTTTCCATCCTAGTCGGGAAGACGGATGTTCACAAAGGTAAATAAAAATGCAAGCACCTTACATATACACGTACACTATCGTCGAGCGGGCAATGCGCGGCTTACTGCGGTTGAGGTGATCCAGAAAGACTACGTGGAACAGATGCCGCACGAGTGGGTCTCGGAGGGACAGGAGTACGTGGAAGCGGAGGAAGGAGGGCTTTCACGATTGGGAGCAAAGCAAGGACTGGCAGGAATGCCTTTGACCCGTTCAGGGAAACTTGCCTTACGTGCAGATACAAGGATGGAGTCTGGGGAATAAGGATCAGGCTCAGCGGTATACCGTCTTTTCGGCCTTTTAGAACATAACAGGCAACCAGCGCAGAAATCAACCCCGCCCTCCGCTTTCCAAATCAATCTCAACTGAGCGCATGCGCCTCGACGGGCGCTAGCCCTGTATTAGCATAGAGGCGCAGGGCTAGATCGTCAGCCTCCTTGGTGGCCGACATTTTGGATCCTGGCAGAAAAGTTGGAAACGGCTGGGACCACTACCAAGCCAGGCTGCGCCGCTCAAGAACGTGAGAGCAAAAGAGCTCCCGTGGGAGCGACAAAAGCAAGCCTCAGGGAGGATTCGTGGTGCTTCTCTCGCAAGAAGAAGCTTTTAGAGAGTTGCCCACCGCCCTGCCCTCATCTGAGATGGCGACTCTGCGGGCGCTCTAGCCAGCGCCTCTCGCATTCGCCGAGGGGGCGGTGGCCTGGTCGCTGGTTCTGAGGCGGCTGCGGCGCGGGTCCGGCGGCACAGATCCGTGGTTTGGGTCCGAGAGGGCGAGGTCTCAGGGCTTTCCGCTCCTGCGCCGGGCGGCTCGACACCCTGCCCGCAGGATCCCCGAGCCTCGCGGCCGCTCAGTCGTAACCGCGCCCGGTGCAGCCCCGCGCGGGCCGGCTGTAACCGCGCCTCGGGCGGACGATGCCCAAGAAGCTGCTGCTGCTGCCCCCGCTGTCGGCGTCCTCGGCTTTCCGCGCCCCGCGAGCCCGCCCCGCCGCCCGCCCGGCCATGAACGCCGCCCGCACCGGCTACCGAGTCTTCTCGGCCAACTCCACGGCCGCCTGCACCGAGCTGGCCAAGCGCATCACCGAGTAAGGGGCGGGAGCGGCGGGGGCCGGGACGTCCGAGGGCCCCGGCCGCGGGGCCACCTTGTTCCTCTTCTCCGCGACGTCCCCCCCTCCCCCCGGTGAGGGCTCATGTGGCCCCGTCGCCCTGCACCTGCGGGAGGGAGTGGCCGAGTGCTGCCGTTTGGGGGCTGGACAAACGCTTGGAGGGGACAGAAGGCGCCCCCACCCCCAGTGCTGCGGTTCTCGGGCTCGTTGACCTCGCCCCCGCCGCAGCCGCGTCACTTGGCCCGCTCGCCTTCCGTTCGTCCGCCCCCGCCGCCCCCCGGGGCGATGGGGACGATTCTGTCACCGCCCGAGTGGGCGCCTGGGAGAGACGGGCTCCGGCTTGGACTCCGTTTCCCACGGTGGGAGTTGACCTCGGAATCCGGGCATCGCCGTTTCCAGGTCTCCCGGAGGAGAGGGAGGCCCCGACGGGGCGGGCGCGGGCGCGGGCGGTGGGGGCGGCCGGAGGGCCCTGCGGGTGGAGGGCCCCGGAGGCCAGCGGGACGGGCGGCGGGAGGGGTCGGGGAGGGCAGCGAGAACGAGGCAGCCCCTGGGAGCGGTTTGTCGGAGCTGCTGATGGAAGTGATAGGTCCGACCGTGCTGGAAGCGGCTTTAGATTCCATCAGGTGTTGCAAGTAGTCTTTGCTTTTTTGCGTCTTTTTAATCCAAGGAAGCCTGTCCTCTCTAGTGGCCTTTGGGGTCCGACTGCTCTGAGATGCCTTCCCAGTCTTGCCCCTTTCTCTGTCTGACACTGGGCAGGAGACTTGATTTTCCTGAACTTCCTTGGTAACATCGGGATGATTCTGTGTGTTGGGCAGGAACACTGTGAGCATGGACAAAATAATGTAGATGAAGCATCTGGCAGAGCAGAGGCTCCCTATGGCCCTCCGGATAGTACCTGCTTCCTGAGTGGCCTCTTCTAGTTAGCTCTTTTGGAGAATCCCAGAGCGCTAATGTGAAGGGGGAACCTTATGAACCCTTTCCAAATAAACTACTTACAAATATAAAATCGGGATCTTGTCTTTTAACATGTAAAGTCATTTTCACATTTTAAACAGTTTATATTAGAGTTCCTCTGTGAATTTTTCAGAGTTGAATAGTCATGTGCCATATAACGACATTGGGTCAACGTGGACCACGTATACGACGGTGGCTTCATAAGATCGGTCCCATGAGGCCTAGGTGTGTAGTGGGCTACACCATCTAGGTTTGTGTGAGTTCGCCCTACGATGTTCACACAGTGACGAAATGGCCTAATGAAGCAGTTCTCAGAACTTATCCCCATGGTTAAGCGACACATGACTGTAATTGCACGAATATCTTTTTAAATTGTAAATGGAGATGTAGAGAAGAAAGGGGAAACTTTAGATGTATTTTCTCAGTAATGCCTATTTTCAGTGGGAGTTTTAAGTGAGAAGAGTGTAAAAAACCCAGTCTTTTTGCAGTCTGCTACCACATTTCTAACCCCTGATCATTTATCTTTTTTTTGAGACCAATTAAAATGCTAACTTTAAGTATAAAGCTGGTGTTTGTTTATTTTGGGTCAGATTTACGCATTGACCTTGCCGAGAGAGCAGAGGGAGGAGGCACTGCCCCTCAAAGGTGGATGGTTTTGCTGTTTAGGTTTTTTTCAGGTTCTTGCCTGCCTGGTTCCAGAAAGATTTTAAGTTACTATAGATAATACATATTTGTAAATGGTGCCTTTATGTTTCATCTGTTGAGTTTCTGAGTAAAATTTTCTTTGAAAAAAGGGTTTTACCTCTAAACAAAGTTCGAAGATCAGTAGATTAGATGACCCCTGAGGTTACGATGCTTGAGCTCCTTGATTTCCTTCAGGTCTAAGCTTCAAGTAGGGGTCCTTTGATTTACTTTAATCAATGAGAAAGTTAGGTGCATTACATTCCCAGGGTATGTTAGTTACATGTGTGTGATAGTTAACCCCAAGTAGCCTTCATCCAGCTTCCACATTTAGTGACCTTTTTTTTTTTAAGATGGGCCCTGAGCTAACATCTGTTGCCAGTCTTCCTCCCTTTTTTTTTCTCTTCTCCCCAAAGGCCCCCAGTACCTAGTTGTGTATTCTAGTTGTAGGTCCTTCTGGTTGTGCTGTGTGGAACATTGCCTCCGCATGGCTTGATGAGTGGTGCTAGGTCTGCGCCCAGGATCCGAACCAGGGAAACCCCGGGCTGCCGCCTGGGCCGCGGAAGCGGAGCGCACAAACTTAATCACTCGGCCATGGGGCGGGCCCCAGCAACCTTTTGTTAATCTTGTTTCATCTACGCCGCCTATCTTTCACCTTTTTTTGCCTGGAGTATTTTTTTAAATTATGGTAGGACATACATAACATAAAATTTACCTTTTTAACCATTTTTAAGTGTACAGTTCACTGGCATTAAGTACGTGCACAATGTTGCGTAACTGTTACCACTCTGCATTTGCAGAACTTTTTCATCATCCCCAACAGAAACTCCATGCCCATTAAACACTAATTCACCATTCTCTCCTCTTCCAGCCCCTGGTAACCTGTGTTCTACTTTCCATGTCTAAGAATTTGCCTATACTAGGTACCTCCTAGAAATGAAATCATGCAATATTTGTCTTTTTGTGCCTGACTTACTTTACTAGAATAATTTTTTCTTTTTTTTTTTTCAAGGACGATTAGCCCCAAGCTAACATCTGCCGCCAATCCTCCTCTTTTTGCTGAGGAAGACTGGCCCTGAGCTAACATCCATGCCCATCTTCCTCCACTTTATATGTGGGATGCGTGCCACAGCATGGCTTGCCAAGCGGTGCATAGGTCCGCACCTGGGATCTGAACTGGTGAACCCCAGGCTGCCAAAGCGGAACGTGCAAACTTAACCCCTGTGCCACTGGGCTGGCCCCTAGAATAATTTTTTCAAGGTTCATCCATATTATAGCATGTACCAGAATTTCATTCCTTTTTAAGGCTGAATGATATTCCATTGTATACCTGACTGGAGGTTTTTGGGGGTTTTTTTTCCTGATTTTTCTCCCCAAATCCCCCCCAGTACATAGTTGTATATTTTAGTTGTAGGTGCTTCTAGTTGTGGCATGTGGGACACCGCCTCAGCATGGCCTAACGAGCCTAACAAGTGGTGCCGTGTCCGTGCCCAGGATCTGAACCCTGGGCCACCGAAGCAGAGCACTCGAACTTAACCACCCGGCCACGGGGCCGGCCCCCATGACGGGAGTACTTTTAAACAGATTCCGCCCCTATGTCATATCATTTCACTCCTAAAAATGGTAATGCTAAGCGATAAGAACTAAAAAAACCTACACCACCATTAATTCCTTAATAACATCTAGTATCTAGTCCTTGTTCATATTTCCCTGATTGCCTCAAAAATTGCTTTTTTACACTTGGTTTGTTCTAATCAGGATCCAAAGAAGATACACAGCTGTATTTGGTCAATGGCACTGAAGTCTGTGTGCTTTTGACAGTTGAGGCATTTACCTCTGGCCTGTGTTTCTGGAATTGTTGCTAGTAACCAAGCATTTGTTTGGGAATGATTTTCCAAGACAATTATTATTCAAAAACCAACGAACTAGACCTTGAACTTTGCCTGTGGACGGCAGTAAAGCAGCGTGTCACAATGGTGAGCACTCGGAGCTGCTGGCGGCGTGACAACGGGTTTTTAGTTCTTAACAAATTAAACTTTCCAAATAGTTTTTTGGGAAAGAATGCCAGTCTAGTTGTTTTAGTCTTTTTGTTAACCATATGCATGTAAACTGGAGCTCTTTAAAAAAGAGCGCTCCTAATTGCCTTTTTTACCCCCTATAGGCGGCTCGGTGCTGAATTGGGGAAGTCTGTGGTATATCAAGAGACCAATGGAGGCAAGTTAAAATTACTTCTTAAACACCCTTTGTTCTCTAAACTCTGTTTAATTGGCTGGCATGTTTTTAAAAGGCAGATGTCACTCATGTTCAACACAGAAACCCCTTTCTCTTAGCGTTAGAGGTGTAAGTGGTCATTCCATGCTTCCTTTACGTCCTGTCTTCTTTGTTCTCCTCTCAGTCTTCTTTCCTCCTTTTCCAAGATAGTGCAAATGTCCTGTTGTTTTAGAATGAAAAGAGGAGAGCTGTAGAGAATAAGTTCTTTCTTCTATATTGGGCTGGATTTGATAAACACTTTTTACGTCTGTCTGTCTGTCTCATTAGGTTATCAAATGGCGTCAAGAGCCATCTGCTTTGAGTTCATCTCAGTTTTTCTCTCAGGTCTCTTGTAGCCTCTCACCGTGGGTTAGTAACCCGTTTTTGCTGCCATCTGGGTTTCTGTGAGAGCTGTCACATTAAGTGATAATGCTTGAAGGCACTTTGTTGATGGCCCGTGTCCTGGGAATGCTGCCTCCTAAATCTCCTAGTGGGGCCATATACTTCAGGTTACAATGCCCTTATTCATTGTGAAGACAAGTTAGTATAAAATAATCTGGAATTCTTTTTGCAGAGTTGAAAGCCTGGATTCGTGATTCCGTGCTTCCTTTTCTCTTTCTAAGGTGTAACCATCTATGGTGTGAGGAGCTTGAGGGGATAAATTACTAAGACCTGATGTTTAGGGATCTGAAAAGTCAAAATATTTGAAAAGGGAGAGATAATTTAGTGGATAGTTTAATGGAAAGCACACATTTCCAGGGAGTGCGTAAGTTATAATTATAGTTAAAAAATTATAATTAAAAAAATGTGTGTTATAATTAACCTCAGATATCCTTCCTCCAGCCTCCACGCATAGCAACTTTTTACTTGGTGCCTTTAGAAACTTAATCTCCTGCCGGGGTGAATCAGGAGATGTCAGTGTTTTAAAAACTTGCAGATGAACGCAGATAGGTGAAACAGTCTATTTAGGGTTAGATGTTTTAATTCACAGTGGTGGCGTTCGAGGCTCTCGTGAAACGCAGCTCTCCGGGAGGAGGAGGTGGTTTAAGAAGACCTTTGCCTCCGTTTCCATGCCCGTTGTTCTCGGCCTCCTTATCCCTCTCTCGGGCTGTTGGAGTAGCTTCCTAACAGGTCTTCCTGCCTCCGTTTTCAGCCTCTCTAGTCCATTCTACTCACTTCTACCACAATATTTCGAAAATACAAATATTTTTGACTTATTATTGCCTAAAATCCTGTAGGCCAGAGTCCAGTCTCCTTAGCAATGGCGGGGGGCCCTTTGGGATTGGAGTTCTGCCCACCTCACCTGCCTTGTCCTCCTCATGTCCATCAGCCCATCTCGCGCACTCTGGCTCAAGTGCACATCTTCAGTCTGACCGCTTCTCACTCCCCCACTGCAGCTGCTCTGGTCCAGCCTCCCATCTGTTGCTTGCCTGACTCCTTCAGAAACAACTGGAATAGTCTCCCTAGTGTCACTGTTGCCCTGCCACAGTTTCTCTACACAGTAGCCCCATCCTGTCACCCCTCGCATCCTTGAATCCTGCAGTGACTCTCCCATCACCCTTAGAATAAAATCCAGACTCCTGCATGGTCTGGCCCCTGTGGCTACCTGACCTCCACTCTATCTTTCTCCTCATTCACTCTGCTTTCCAAGTGGATGACTCACTGCCCCTCTGCCTGGCACCCTCTGCCCCCATGTCCTTGCATGTTCCCTACTCCCTTCCTCACTGCACATTCCAGCTTGCACTGAGGCCCTTGTTTCCGGCCCTGTTATTTCTCGTTCATCACGGCTGGTCTTTCTCTGCAAGTGGCCCGGAGAGTGTGCCAGCCTTTGCTGTTGCATTGCCTCTCCTGGGTCAGTCTTCACCCCCTTGTCCAGGTCATCCACTTTGGGACCCCAGCACAGGGCCTGGCACAGAGGAGGCCTCAGTGTTTGTTGAAAGAATAATAAGGATGTTAACCTTTGGCTTCTTTATTTGCTGTAAGACTTTTGCCCAAGCGTCTTGTCTCTATTTTGGTGATGGATTTTCTTTTGGACCCTGAGATTGTATGTAGACATATTTGTCACTTTTGCCTTCTAGTCTATTTTTGGCTTATTTTCCCCGTAGCTTGACTATGTTTTATACATGTACATGTCGTTCTGGGATCTATTAAGAATTATTTGGGTGACTAAGTGATGCGTTGGTTTAGATTCATCTTTACTGCCTCCAAATGCTGACTAGTTATTGCATCGTGAAGTGCTTTTCTTAAAACTATAGAACGTTTTTGTTTTTCAGAAACAAGAGTTGAAATAAAAGAATCTGTTCGTGGCCAAGATATTTTCATTATACAGACAATACCCAGGTAAGAGTCAGCACTGCTTTATGTATCCATTTTCTTCTCAAAATCTTAGTGAAATAATTCATTATCTTATGTGAACAATGGTGCAGTTTTCTTTAAATTATAAATGTGTTTGCGTGTTAAACTAAGTGCTTCCCAAAGTACAGTGATGGTCTTGGAATTCCTGCCCTGTTTATCACATTGTACTGTTGTCTGTTTACTTGATCATCTTCTCCAGGCTTTAAACTCCTCAAGGGCAAAATAGCTTACCTCCGTCTGCACTGAACCTGGGCCAGCGTCTGTCTGTTCAACTCTGCTGGAGAGCTTTTTGTTGTTAAATGCATTGCGTAGCTGCTACTCTTTCATCCCCGTCAAGACAGTTTTCTGCACTGCATTTTGTTTTGCGCAGGGGTCCGTGTCTAGCCTGTCTCGTTGCAGCTGTCATTCTGGCTGCTCTTTCCCTTCGGGCCGGAGCGCTGACCCGGGGGAATCCTAGCCCACCTGAGTAGGAGGTTCAATGTGGGATTACCTCCTCGCCCCCTGTCACAGAGAATGAGGTGGTTAGACTATGGGTGCCTTTGAAAAATCCAGGCCTTCGTTTCTGGATCCATTTGGATTCCTGAGACCATGTTAGTAATAGGAATGGCACTGAGCGCCAGCCGTTTGCGAGTACTTCATATGTACAATTTTTAATCCTAAAGACAAATCCTACATGGCACCTATTCTGAGCCTCAGCGAGATTGTGATTAACAATAAGAAATAGATATTTGGTCTTCCTCCCTTTCCTGGCACAGAGCTCCTAAGACCTTTGGAATTTCTTAAATGATAAGAGCAATAAAGTTGTCTTATTGTTCACAACAAGCCCCTTCCAACCACACCTGAGTTTATGTTGATGAGGTGATTTTTGGAAGGCCCCTAGATAACCAGGGCATGGGGGTTGGTTGCCAGGGGGAAGCAACCAGGTGATTAGAGGGTTGGAACTTTCAGCCCCACCCTCCCGAGGGTTGGGGATGGGTCTCTCATTAGCCACCGTAATAATGCTGCAGTGGACTGTCGCATTGCTCGTGTTCGGGGTATATCTGAAGGAAGATTCCAAGAAATGGAATTGCTGGGTGCAAGGACCCATGCATTTGTAGTACTGGTGGCTGGGCTGCACTGATAGACATTTGTAATATTTGTAGTATTGATAGATACTTCTGCCTTGCCCTCCGTTGGAGATATACTAATAATTACGTCTCCTCCAGCAATTTTGGTCTTGTATTTTGCCTCCTGGTGATGGGAATCTTTTTGCCCAGTGCTTTTGTTGGACACTGCATCTTAGAAATGAAGGGAAGACTTGAGAGGCTTGCCCAGGAGTAAAAGGCATGTAATAAGGGAGCTTTGACACTCATGGCTGCTCCCTGGCCTTCTGTGCTTATCCTGGTTTTTGTTGGTAGTGAGTAGTGAGGTTGCATTGTCGACACTTCCCCATCCCCAATTCTTGAGTTCCTTAGGGCATGGGAGAGAGCTGCAGGTGACCCTAGGTCCTTGGCTTGGCCACCTGAGAGTACTAAGAGCAGTTTACTAGTTTATCAAGGGGTGGAGAAGAGTAGAAGCGTGGCCTTTGTTACCACAGATAGGCCAGTTTTGACATTGATCCTCCAGGAAATACAGGGGCCTAAGTTCAAAGGCAGTATTGGTTAGTAAAGTCTTTTAACTGAATTTATGATAGCAAAAGAATGTGTATCGTGTAAAGAATTGTTTATCTTTAATAAATCTTGGTGTTGATTTGCAAGTCTACATCTTAACCTGGAATTTGAGCTCTGACTTGAGCTCTTCTCTAGGAAAAGCATTCACTTAGTACGATCAGTCGGGTGCCAGCACTCGAGCAGCTGTGCTCTTGGTTCCTGTGTTCTGTTACATGTATTTAGGATCATCCCTGAGTTGGGGGAGGAACTAACAGGTCTGACCTCCTCACATCAGAGACCCTGTTTTCTTGGATGGTCATGGATGACATTGTGACTGAGGGGTTGGTGCGCTGCCTCCCCTGCCGTTCGTAGACCCCTGAAGCACGTTGTTGGAGAGCCAGGATGTTGATCACTTTTTCATTTTCGTGATGAGTTGGGATTGTGGCGGCTTTGATGCCTTGTGTGAAAGTATAGTCTTTTTTGATAAATTCCTTAATCATAGGGTTGACTAGTAAGACTGAATGTTTTTATAGCACACTTTCCTGAGGCAGCTGAGTATTCTTTTCCCTTTACTTTTATTATGATTTTCGGAAGCAGGGAAGAGCTGTAATAACAGTACTAGCCAACTTGGCAGTGGCTGGTATGTGAAGTGTGTGAAGCTGAAGGGCTTCAGGTGGGCTGTCTCATCCAGTCGTGCCCCCACCCTCAGCGTCATCCCTCTGTGTGTTCTCTGAACACACATTTCCATATTCGGGTTTGCATGTGCATGTGTGTGTTCACGCGTGCCAGGGAGAGAGACAGCTGTGTCCCTAATTTTCTCTGTTGTGACGCGTCTCCCTCCGTATCCCCATTGGAAAACAAGCTCAATGAGGGTGGAGTTCTCTGATTCAAACAGCATCCGGCCTGGAGGAGGCACTTGGTGATTCTTCGTTTAATGAATAGTGGGTTTTGACCTTCCGTGTTGCTAACGTTTGTAGTCCCTCAAATCCTTGTGGAGTGAATTAATGAATACTACGCGATCTTTGTGCCTTGCTGTCCTCACAGGATAACTGTGGTTCCCCTCTGCTGCTCTTAGGCCTCAGTGAGCCCCTAATACTTGATATTTCCTTCCCCACTGGGTCTCACCTGGAACTGCACAGACTTTTGGGATTCCTGTCTGTTCAAAGAAATTCCTGGTTTTAGCTCTGACTTCCCTTAATATGTCATAAGCAGTGTAAGTTCAGTCTACTGGCATGGCAGAGTAACGTGCACTGTTAATAGGGCTGTCCTCTTGTGATCTCGAAACAGCGTGTTGTTAGTCTCTTTTGTGGTAAGAAGTTGCATTTTATATAATTCTCCATTTCGATATCTTGTGGTAACCAAGAATGTTCAGTATAAATATTGAATACATGCAATCTGGAGTGACACTGTGGGCGGTGAGAGAGGCTAACCTTTACCAACGAAGGATCACCTGTGTGAATGTTTTCCAGGGAAAGGACAGAATAAACAGAGAAACGAGTTGGTTAATGGCTAACTAGGAAACGTGCGGGTTTTTCACTTGTACTTCGGGTATTAGAGAATTTGGCCAGAGGAGGAGGTAGGGAGCAGTCCGCGGAGTTGCAGTGGAGAGAGTGAATGACCATGACGGTAACTTTACATGCGTGTCTCCCCACGTGGAAAGGCCCCTTTCTCTGTGACGAAGCAGCCCAGGCATACATGGTGCTTTGGAAAGCCAGACCGCTGTCCTGGGGACGGTGAGGTTCCCTCGTGTGTACCTGTGTGGAGATTTAGTAGCCACATTTCTCTTCCCGATGGTTCAGTTTAGTGTTACCAAAGCAAAAGTATCCTCACCAGGCAGTTCCTGTATCTCTTAGGATGTTGGGGATGGGAGAGGAAAATTTGCAGAAGGGACAAAGAGAGTGTGTGTGTTGTGTGGATGTGTGTGTGTATCCCATACAAAAAAGCTACTGGCTTCGCCACATTGAACTAGTGTTTTTACTGCTCAACAACTAAAGAACACAGAGAATGTAGTTTTCTGGTATTATCTGCTATAAATAGTTATATAGATGAAGGAGTATATCTTACGGACTGTCCTATTGTAGAGGAAGAGGGGATCTTACCTCCAGCAGTAAGGTTGATTTTAGACAAACAGCCCGCAGCTTGGACATTCGCGTGAGCTCAGTCGCCTCCAGAGCCAGCATCCCGAGATGCAGCGTGTTCCCTCTTGTGGTGCTGTGTCTTTCAGAATGGCTTTGGAGCTCTTCTGGAACCACTTTGAGAACCTGTGGGGTATTGCTTTTGACTCCTTCCAGTAATAGTACAGTTTTGGTTGTTGAAGATGGAGTGAGTTTTTGGGAAGGGCAACAAGCCGTTCTGAATGAAGTGATTGTGTTGCGTAATTGAAAGGTGTGCTCCTCAGGGAGCTGCCACGTGTACTGAGCAATGGAACTGTGTAAAGTAGATATGAAGCTTACACAGCGTTTTTTGAAGGACAGTTTTCATGTTTATGTTAAAACTTGTACGTTGCTGTAACATAAGAAGACTCGTTAAAAGAACATTTCCAGCTTATTTGCTGCAGGGGATTAATTGTTGGAGGTGGCGGTGGAGTCCCTCCTGCCCCATTGCCGTGTTCTCATGATTTCCATCTATGGTCTTGGTCTGTCTTTGCAGTCTTGGACAGTTTAATTGATGTATATAGACCATGTCTATATCCTCACCTCACGCTCGTTCTTGCCTATTGAAAATGATAGAACAGTAAGGGCTGAGTTTAATATAGAATGTGATTATCTTAGAGAAAAGAAAAATAGTCAGTTGGTAAACAATTCACATTGTCCTACTTAGGTACAAAGACGACAAGAACTAGCGCGGATGTACTCGGAACGGTCTTAGGGAACAGATAAACAAAGCAGAGGCTGCCAACCAACTTTTCTTCACTCTCTTAGCCTGCAGAGGAACTGCCTGGTGTCCAGTTTGTCCAGTGTCCGTCAGCAAATGGGGAAAGCCAGTGTGACAAAGGCCCTTTTGTTGCCTTCCTGAGCAATAAGGGGTAGGTGTGGGAGGCTTTCCTTAGCCTTGTGCTGGAGGATGTTGAATTCCTTGGCACAGGTCCTTAGGAAGAGGAAAAAGTGAAAAATAAAAACCTCATGGGAGAAATTAGTAATTAATGGAAGGAAAGGTATTCTGAAATCAACGTTCCTCCAGAATCGTTCATCTCGTTAGATGAACATCTTACTATCTGGGCCTCCCTTGTGGTGCGCTGTCCAAACCTCCCTGTATCATATGGTTGTGTGTTATAAATGCTCTCACAGAGCCAGCTAAAAATCTGCCACCTGGACAGATAGTCTTTCAGAATCCATTAAATTGATTTCATCTCTAAACATATTGTTGGCATTGGGATCTGGTGTAAAAAAAACACAGCTAGTGGAGCTTTTGTAATGCCACACAGTGTGACATAAGCAGGTTAAGAAAGCCCTAATTTTATTTCTGACCTTGACAAGCAGTCTCTACAAGAAGAAGGGCTTTTGCCGTAGTGAGTATGATATATGGTGCGTATAGCGCCTATGGTGTTTCGTCTAGGCCTCAACTCCTAAGTTACATTCTGTCCTCCGAGTAGTGTGCAGGCTTCCAGCGTAACGTTCAGAGCCCACAAGGCATCAGTTTAGACGATCGGATGCGGGCACAGCAGCTCTCCTGTCTGTGTACTAAAGTACAAAAGACTTTGGGAAGGGGGGCGTTCTTCCGTGAGTTTCATGTGCCCCTTCTTGGGACGAATGATTGCCGCAAGAGTGGTCCGGTGTGGGCCTCTGGCATTCTCCTAAGATGTGGTCAGCCTTGTTTGCTGTTTTATCTCCCCCACCTGACACAGTGCCTGACTCAGGTTGCTCAGTAAATATTTGTTGTATGAATGATCTAAAATTGACCAAGAATTATGAATTCTCAGATACTTTGAAAGTGTTTGGTAAGTGTTTTGTCCCGATTATACCAAAAGGTTGTGTGTCCTCTGACCTTTTGATGCCGGACTTTGGACATTATTAATTTGGGAGTATGAGGGAGAAAAATGTTCCAGTTTGTTTCAGGGGAAGGAAATGATAACTGGGAAAAATGTAGCCTATCAGCCATCCCAAAGGAATGTCTTAGTTGTCTTAGAGTGAGCCCTGAATCCATTATACCTACCCTGGGAGACATGTTTTCATGACAGAACCCTGAAATAGTTAATGAAAAATCCAGATTACAAAGGTGAGGTTAGAAGTTCCACCAGTGGAATGCGAAAGTGGAAATCATTGTCAGAGTAGAAAGATGCCTTTGCGATTGCTCACTCCCAGGTGCACTGAGGATGGATTCCCTTAGAGAGAGATGGAGACATAAAGTGGAAGAGACTGGGAGGAAATAGCCTGCGTCTCCTTCAAGCGAGAAAGCATCTCGTGATGAGTATTTCATTTAACAACTTGCTCAGCCAGCGTTTATTAAGTCTCTACTGTGTTGATGGCAGGCTTTCCATTTGCTGTAAATGAGGGCAGCATTGCTGCTGCGTATCAGATAATTCAAGAACTGACACCAAAGACCCTGCCCCTCACGTGGGTGGGAACTAAGACATGGGAAATGATCCCCTCTCTCTGTGGAAGGCAAGAGAGACACTTCTGACCCAAAAGAGGGGGATGCTTGAGGACACTTGGATAATCCAAAGAGGAGTAGGAGGAGGCTAGAGAGATGTTGAGCATTGGAAAAGCATCTGGAAGGATTTCAAGCCTTTTTTTTTTTTTTTTCAAAGATTGGCACCTGGGCTAACAACTGTTGCCAATCTTTTTTTTTTTTTCCCCTGCTTTATCTCCCCAAACCCCCCTGCACACAGTTGTATATCTTAGTTGCATGTCCTTCTAGTTGTGGGATGTGGGACGCTGCCTCAACGTGGCCTGCCGAGCGGTGCCATGTCCGCGCCCAGGATCCGAACCCTGGGCCGCCACAGCGGAGCGTGCGAACTTAACCACTCGGCCACGGAGCCAGCCCCTCAAGCCATTTTTTAAGGGCAGAGCCCACCTTAGGCTTGATCAGCCTTGGCAAAGGGTATCAATCCACATTCATTAAAATTGGAAATAGCCTTTCCTTTGAATATCTTTCAGATTCGTATTTCCCTCTTTGTCTATCTGGGTAATCTTTGTTAGAAATCTGTCTATCTCAAGGAAAGAAGGGATGGAGGGGATTTTTGAAAACAAGTTCCGAGACTTCCCATCCTCCGTGTTATTATCCTCCACCCTTGAAAGAAACAGTAGACCCCATCCTTTCTGGTAACGGCAGCTCAAGAGAAGGGAGCGGGTTCCCTTGGCATTTGCAGGAAAACAGTGTGCTAGCATGCTGGACTGCGTCTACGATCCCTGGTATGGTACAGGCAGACGTTGGTTAACGCTGGTCACCAGCAGCTTACATCTGCTTCACATGCCATTCCAGTGATTGTGTCGCTCGCTGACAGAAGATCTGGGCAGAGGTGAGAGTGGATAACTGCTGTGGTTTTAAATAACCACTGATGAAAGTCAGAGCTTACATGGCTGAAAAGAAGAGTTCATAAGCTTTCCCCTGTATGTATGAAGTGCCATCATAAGCTAATGTTGATGATAAAATACCTGTGTAGCACCCATCTTGGCAGCCCACATTAAATTGCTGAAGTTGAGATCTTTTCTAGGGGTTAATAAGTGAAACTGATCTAAAAATAGAAATTTTCAACTGTTTCAGAGATGTGAATACAGCTGTGATGGAGTTACTGATCATGGCTTACGCTCTGAAGACTGCCTGCGCCAGGAATATTATCGGAGTCATCCCTTATTTCCCCTACAGCAAGCAAAGCAAGATGAGGAAGAGGGGTTCCATTGTGTGCAAGCTCCTAGCTTCGATGCTGGCGAAAGCAGGTGGGTGCGGACAGGGCCCCTGGGCGTCCAGCGCTGTCCTTTAGGACTCTTACCTTCTCGAGATTAGTCCATACCTCAGACAGCTAATTTGGGACCTATTTTCTCTAAGCGTTGTTCATTAATTACTTGTTCCTTATTTCTTTTTGCATAGTTCTGGTCAGGGTTATGTGAGCTTAGGTAGAAATTCATATCTTTTTCTTTTCCCTTTGTCTTACTTGAGGACGAATCGTCTGCTTCACTGTTTTCTACTCTTCTCTCATCTTGGACTTTTCATCAATCTGTCACTTCTTTTCCATTTCATCTTGTCATCGTTAAAATTTTGGCTGGTGAACTTGGCATTCATATGTGACCTTTTGAGCTTCTGGTCTAAATTTATGTATTTGCCTTAGTTAGCTAAGTTCTATTTATGTATATAGTATTAAAACTGGATTTTTCTTTTACTACTTCTTCAGCTTACATATTCTTTTTTTCTCCCTGATTCTCTTTCTGTCTAGCAGCTCATTTTCAAATTGCTTTTATTCTGTTTTTGTAGCAGTGACATACTTTCTGGCCTATGAATCATATATATTTGAGTCCTCAGAAACATATTTGAATTCCATTCTCTCTAAAAACGTATAATGTTTTTGAAAGGAGCAAGTAATACTGGTTCTTTGCTCTGGAAGTTTTGCGCTGACCTTTGTCCATTTGCAGTGTATTTATATATGTACTTTTTTGTTGTTTAGCACTGTTGATTATAAGAGTATGTCTTCATTGGTTTTCTATAAGAACTCTACTTGACCTGTTCTTTTCTCACATATAGAAATTGTTCCAGACTCTTCAGTATCTTTGTGTTATATGAATTTCTTTTCTTCTAATGTGTATATTACTTTGCTTTTGCTTTCTTATTCCTTCTGCCTTAGCCACAGTCCTTTGGCGTTTCTTCCTAGATTCTTTAATAAGGCCTTGCTATTTTTTACATCTATTATTTCTTCAGTATTTATTAATTCCATATTTATGTTTGTGCTTCTTCCTGATTTTTCTTTTCTCAATTTTCAGGACCAAGCTAATAATTACGGTAGAGGAGAGCACTTTTTTCTCAGCTTTGGCTCTTTGTCCATGTGGAAGGTTATAGGCTGCTTTACAGTAGGCTTGACATGTTCTTTAGCTCATTCAGTTTTGTTAAGGTCACAGATGAAGTTATAACTAGTGTGCTTGCTCACGGTACCCCGCCTGCGGTCCTCTGTTAGGAAACGAGCTGGGCGTCTAGTTTGTATCCACTGTAGCCGTTAACTTGTAGGGGTGAACTTTGTAATTTTTTGTTTTAAAATTTCAGGTTTAACTCACATTATCACTATGGATCTTCATCAAAAGGAAATACAAGGCTTTTTCAGCTTTCCCGTGGACAACCTTAGAGCCTCACCTTTCCTGCTTCAGTATATCCAGGAAGAAGTGAGGAGCCACCAGCAAACTCCCCATTGTCCTCAAAAGAGACCCCATGTAGTTTTCCTCTGGGACCAGATTTCAATACTGAAGGCACATCAGAGGGTCTTTCCCTTAAGTCTTACTGCCTGAGGCAGCCAGAGAGGGCCACCACTTAGGCACGGAGGGACATATTTTTTAAAGACATTAAAAATGGATTTCCTTCTAAGTATCTTTAGCAGTTTACTTATGTTATCTAAAATGAACATTTTAAGAATTATTTTTTATATTCTTGATGTAACAGACTTTTGCAATGATGTTAATTGATAAATGTTAAAAAATTTAAAGTGTGTAAATGAAATTCTAGCATATTTGATTGCTAGTATAAGAGGAAAAAATGTAATACCAGCATCTGAGTGTTATTTTTTGATAACTTTTCTGTATTTTCTTATTTATCCTTCAAATCTAGATTCCAAATTATAGAAATGCAGTCATTGTAGCTAAGTCTCCTGATGCTGCAAAAAGGTAAACATGCCAGACATTTATCACATCCCAGTGGGCGTTTCTGAAGTCAAAATGAGCTGTTTTGGAATCCAGGGTCTGTCATAACACGGCCTGTAAAAGCTCATTGGCTCGAGCATTCCCCCATGTCACTGTCACATCCTGCACCTCCAGTCTCCAAACAACACGAGTGTTTCTCTGAGTTACTCAGTTTTCCTTTGGGAGAAAGGGAAGTTCTTCCTTCAGTTTCTCAGGAAAAGGAAAACTGTGAGGCTGTGAGCACTTCAAAGGCAATGGTTTTTAAGAGACTTTTTTGAACAAAGTTCTCCTGAAGATGAATGTTAGAATATTGGACAAAGGGTAAAACCAGAATTACCTAGAATCAGATACCAGCCCACATCTCAACTCATGTGCCTCTGGAGGCATTTACATTCTTGCCTGGGCCTCCCATTCTCACTTGTATAAATAACTCCTAAGTGTGTCCCTGAAAGGTTGAAGGATGTTTCCATTTTATGGTTGACAAAGTGATGAGCGCTTGGGTCTTCTGCCTATGAATTTCGCCGTTTCCCTTTGTCTTTCTCTTAGGGCCCAGTCGTATGCTGAGAGACTGCGTCTGGGCTTAGCTGTAATCCACGGAGAAGCTCAGTGTACAGAGCTCGACATGGATGATGGTCGTCATTCTCCCCCAATGGTCAAAAATGCCACTGTCCACCCTGGCCTGGAATTGCCATGTAAGATTAGCTCTGTGTTTTAATTTTGGTAAAATTTGTAAATTGAAGAAAGTTTTGAATAGTCTGAATGCCTAGGAGTTAATACCTATGTGGATGTATGCTGTCTTGTTATTTTTAATAATTGAACGGTATTGCATTGATTTCCCCTTTTGTAAAAGGAGATTGTGTTGCCTGCATTTGCAGACTATGTAAGGACAATCGTGCTAATCTGGGTAGCACTTAGCATTCAGAGAGTGTGAAATAATTTTAGCTTTTTTCAAAAAGTTGTATGTGTAATGGTGTGAAATCTTAAGCTTTTGTATTTTGGTAAGATGAGTGATCATAGAGCAGGCTTTTGTGATCAGGTCACTTTTAGCACTTGTTTTAGTAATATAGCCTTTGACCTGATACCTGACTAACTTGTCATTAATCCAACACTGTGAAGGCTGTTTACTTCTATGGACTTTTGAGTGGCAATAACCTACCTTCTATACTGGAAAATGTATAATGCTTTTTAGAGGAAGGAGATGATTTCTTTTAAAAATCTGTATCTATTTTCCATGTGTCAGAAATGTACAGAGATTAATAGGGTAGAAAGATATTAGAATGGTTACACCTCAAACAGATTATTTCATTTTTTTCCCCCTTTTTGAGGAATGTTAGCCCTGAGCTAACATCTGCTGCCAGTTATCTTCTTTTTTTTTTTAATTAAGGTTATAAAAGTTAACATCCTTGTGAAATTACAGTTGTACATCATTATTAGTCATGTTGTAGGTACACCACTTCACCCCTAGTGCCCTCCCCCCACCCCCCTTTCCCCTGGCAACCACCAATCAGTTCTCTTTGTCCATGTGTTAACTACCACCTATGAGTGGAGTCATACAGAGTTCGTCTTTCTCTGTCTGGCTTATTTCACTCAACATAATACTCTCAAGGTCTATCCATGTTGTTGTGAATGGGACAACTTTGTCCTTTTTTATGGCTGAGTAGTATTCCATTGTATATATATACCACAACTTCTTTATCCAATCATCAGTTGCTGGGCACTTAGGTTGGTTCCATGTCTCGGCTATTGTAAATAATGCTGCAATGAAGATAGGGGTGCATGGAACTTCTGGAATTGCTGATTTCAGGTTCTTAGGATATATACCCAGTAGTGGGATGGCTGGGTCATAAGGTATTTCTATTCTTAACTTTTTGAGGAATCTCCATACTGTTTTCCATAGTGGCTGCACCAGTTTGCATTCCCACCAACAGTGTATGAGGGTTCCCTTTTCTCAACAGCCTCTCCAACATTTGTCACTCTTGGTTTTGGATATTTTTGCCATTCTGACAGGTGTAAGGTGATATCTTAGTGTAGTTTTGATTTGCATTTCCCTGATGATTAGTGATGATGAGCATCTTTTCATGTGTCTATTGGCCATCTGTATATCTTCTTTGGAGAAATGTCTGTTCATGTCCCCTGCCCATTTTGTAATTGGGTTATTTGATTTTTTATTGTTGAGTCTTGTGAGTTCTTTGTATATTATGGAGATTAACCCTTTGTCGGATAAATAACTTGTGAATATTTTTTCCCAATTAGTGGGCTGTTTTTTTGTTTCAATCCTGTTTTCCCTTGACTTGAAGAAGCTCTTTAGCTTGATGAAGTCCCATTTGTTTATTCTTTCTATTGTTTCCCTCATGTGAGGGGTTATGGTGTCCAAAAAGATTCTTTTGAAGCTGATGTCAAAGAGTGTGCTGCCGATATTCTCTTCTAGAAGACTTATTCTTTCAGGCCTAATCTTTAGGTCTTTGATCCATTTTGAGTTTATTGTAGTAAATGATGAAAAAGAATGGTTGATTTTCATTCTTTTACCTGTGGCTGTCCAGTTTTCCCAGCACCATTTGTTGAAGACTTTCTTTCCTCCATTGTAGGCCCTCAGCTCCTTTGTCAAAGATTAGCTGTCCGTAGATGTGTGGTTTTATTTCTGGGCTTTCAATTCTGTTTCATTGATCTGTGCATCTGTTTTTGTACCAGTACCATGCTGTTTTGGTTACTGTGGCTTTGTAGTGTGTTTTGAAGTCAGAGATTGTGATGCCTCCAGCTTTGTTCTTCTTTCTCAGGATTGCTTTAGCAATTCGGGGTCTTTTGTTGCCCCATATGAATTTTTGGATTCTTTGTTCAATTTCTGTAAAGAATGACGTTGGAATTCTGATTGGGATAGCGTTGAATCTGTAGATTGCTTTAGGTAGTATGGACATTTTAACTATGTTTATTCTTCCAATCCGTGTGCATGGAATGTCTTTCCATCTCTTTATGTCGTAGTCGATTTCTTTCAAGAAGGTCTTGTAGTTTTCGTTGTATAGATCGTTCACTTCCTTGGTTAAATTTATCCCAAGGTATTTTATTCTTTTTGTTGCGATCGTGAATGGGATTGAGTTCTTGAGATCTTTTTCTGTTAGTTCATTGTTAGCATATAGAAATGCTACTGATTTATGTATGTTGATTTTATACCCTGCAACTTTGCTGTAGTTGTTGATTGTTTCTAATAGTTTTTCTATGGATTCTTTGGGGTTTTCTACATATAAGATCATGTCATCTGCAAACAGCGAGAGTTTTACTTCTTCGTTGCCTATTTTTTTTTTTTTTAAAGATTTTATTTTTTCTTTTTTCCCCCAAAGCCCCCCAGTACATGGTTGTATATTCTTCATTGTGGGTCCTTCTAGTTGTGGCATGTGGGTCGCCGCCTCAGCGTGGTTTGATGAGCAGTGCCATGTCCGCGCCCAGGATTCGAACCAACGAAACACTGGGCCGCCTGCAGCGGAGCGCGCGAACTTAACCACTCGGCCACGGGGCCAGCCCCCTTCGTTGCCTATTTGGATTCCTTTTATTTCTTTTTCCTGCCAAATAGCTCTGGCCAACACCTCCAGTACTGTGTTGAATAAGAGTGGTGAAAGTGGGCACCCTTGTCTTGTTCCTGTTCTGAGAGGGATGGGTTTCGTTTTTGTCCGTTGGGTATGATGTTGGCTGTGAGTTTGTCATATATGGCCTTTATTATGTTGAGGTACTTTCCTTCTATACCTATTTTATTGAGGGTTTTTATCATAAATGGATGTTGGATCTTGTCGAATGCTTTCTCTGCATCTATTGAGATGATCATGTGGTTTTTGTTTCTCATATTGTTAATGTAGTGAATCACGTTGATTGACTTGCGGATGTTGAACCATCCCTGTGTCCCTGGTATAAATCCCACTTGATCATGGTGTATAATCTTTTTGATATATTGCTGTATTCGATTTGCCAAAATTTTGTTGAGGATTTTTGCATCTATGTTCATCAGTGATATTGGCCTGTAGTTTTCCTTCTTTGTGTTGTCCTTGTCAAGTTTGGGCATCAGGGTGATGTTGGCTTCATAGAATGTATTAGGAAGTGCTCTATCTGCCTCTATTTTCTGGAATAGTTTGAGAAGGATAGGTATTAAATCTTCTTTGAATGTTTGGTAGAATTCTCCAGAGAAGCCGTCTGGTCCTGGACTCTTATTTTTGGGGAGGTTTTTGATTACTGTTTCTATTTCTTTACTTGTGATTGGTCTATTCAGATTCTCTATTTCTTCCTGATTCAGTTTGGGTAGGTTGTATGAGGCTAGGAATTTATCCATTTCTTCTAGGTTGTTCAATTTGTTGGCATATAGTTTTTCATAGTATTCTCTTATGATCCTTTGTATTTCTTCGGTATCTGTTGTGATTTCTCCTCTCTTGCTTCTAATTTTATTTATTTGAGCCTTCTCTCTTTTTTTTTAGTGAGTCTGGCTAAAGGTTTGTCGATTTTGTTAATTTTTTCGAAGAACCAACTCTTTGTTTCATTGATCCTTTCTACTGTCTTTTTTGTTTCAATATCATTTATTTCTGCTCTAATTCTTATTATTTCCCTCCTTCTACTGACTTTGGGCTTTGTTTGTTCTTCTTTTTCTAATTCCGTTAGGTGTCATTTGAGGTTGTTTATGTAAGATTTTTCTTCCTTATTGAGGTGAGCCTGTATTGCAATGAATTTCCCTCTTAGGACTGCCTTTGCTGCGTCCCAAATAATTTGGTACGGTGTGTTTTCATTTTCATTTGTCTCCCGATAATATTTGATTTCTTCTTTAATTTCTTCAATAATCCATTGTTTGTTCAGTAGCATGTTGTTTAGTCTCCACATTTTTGGCCCTTTCCCAGCTTTATTCTTGTAGTTGATTTCTAGTTTCATAGCATTGTGATCAGAAAAGATGCTTGATATTATTTCAACCCTCTTGAACTTATTGATGCTTGCTTTGTTTCCCAAGATATGGTCTATCTTTGAGAATGTTCCATGCCCGCTTGAGAAGAATGTGTAACCTACTGTTTTTGGATGAAGTGTCCTATATATATCTCTTAGGTCCATCTGATCTAATTTTTCATTTAATTCTATAATTTCCTTGTTGATTTTCTGTCTGGATGATCTGTCCATTGGTGTTAATGGGGTGTTGAGGTCCCCTACTATCATTGTATTGCTGTTGATGTCTCCTTTTAGTTTTGTTAATAGTTTCTTTACGAATTTTGGTGCTCCTGTGTTAGGTGCGTATATATTTATAACTGTTATGTCATCTTGGTGGAGCGTCACTTTTATCATTATATACTGCCCCTCTTTGTCTTTCTTTATCTGTTTTGCTTTGAAGTCTACTTTGTCTGATATAAGTATGGCAACACCTGCTTTCTTTTGTTCATTATTGGCTTGGAGTATTGTCTTGCATCCCTTCACTCTGAGTCTGTGTTTGTCTTTGGGGCTGAGGTGTGTTTCCTGGAGGCAGAATATTGTTGGATCTTGTTCTTTGATCCATCCTGCCACTCTGTGCCTTTTGATTGGAGAGTTCTATCCATTCACGTTTAGTGTGATTATTGAAACATGGGGGCCTACTGTTGCAATTTTATCACTTGTTTTCCGGTTCTTTTGCATTTTGTCCTGATGGAGAGCTGTTACTTTGTATTATTGTCCTTCTGCTTATCTCCTTTGTTCTGGATTTTGTAACCCCTTTCCTTTTTTTGATTTTTCAGGAATGAGTTTCTTCCTGAGCGATTCTTGAAGAGGAGGTTTTGTGGTGATGAACTCACTTAACTTTTGTTTATCTGGGAAAGTTTTTATTTCTCCTTCGTATTTGAAGGATATTTTCGCTGGGTAGAGTATCCTTGGCTGCAGGTTTTTGTCCTTCAGAGTTTTGAATATTTCATTCCAATCTCTTCTAGCCTGTAAGGTCTCTCCTGAGAAATCTGCTGATAGCCTTATGGGGTTTCCTTTGTAAGTTATTTTCTTCTGCCTGGCTGCCCTTAGTATTTTCTCTTTGTCATTGACTTTTGCTAGTTTCACTACAATATGTCTTCGGGTTGGTCTTCTTGCGTTAATAAAGTTTGGAGATCTATTGGCTTCTGTGACGTGAAGTTCCATCTCTCTTCCCAAGTTTGGAAAGTTCTCAGCTATTATTTCTTTGAACAGGCCTTCTGCCCCCTTCTTCTCTTCTCCCTCTGGTATACCTATAATCCTTATGTTGCATCTCCTAATTGAGTCGGATAATTCTCGGAGAGTTTCTTCATTTCTTTTTAGTCTTAATTCTCTCTCCTCCTCTGCCTGCAGCATTTCTATCCTCCAAATTGCTAATTCTGTCCTCCATATTATTGACCGTACTGTTCAGAGAGTCCAGATTTTTCTTAATCTCCTCCATTGTGTTCTTCATCTCCAGTATTTCTAATTGGTTCTTCTTTATAGTGTCAAGCTCTTTTGTGACATAACTCCTGAACTCATTGAGTTGTCTATCTGAATTCTCTTTTAGGTTGTTGAGTTTTTTAATAATGGCAGTTTTGAAATCATCGTCATTTAGGTTATAGATTTCATTGTCTTTGGGATTGTTTTCTGGGGGCTTATCATTTTCCTTCTGTTGTGGAGATTTAATATATTTTTTCATACTGCTTGATGGCGTGTATTTGTGCCTCTGCCTAGAGATAGAGTTTACTCGCTGCTTCCACTTGTTGCGACTGGTGTGTGAGGAGGGGACACCTGTTTAGACTGCCCCAACCAGGAACCCTGTCAGCTGTTACTGACTGGGCCTGGACCCCTCCTTGTAGTCACAATGGTCCTGTGGGGTCCCTCGTCGGTTGTGGGGGCAATTGCAAGGGGGCCTCAGGCTGCTGGTGCCTACTGCTGCAGCCCACCTAGACGTGCTCCCTCCTTGTGGTCTGCAGCAGTGTTGTGGGCTTTCCCATCAGCCAGGAGCAGGATCACCTGTAATCTCCGATTTGTCCCTAACAGAGCCCACCAGATTACACTTGTCCACTATAGGTCCCACCAGAGCTATGGGTATCTTCTGCAGTCTGTCATTAGCTCACCTGTGCTGCTTTTGCCCCAGGGCCTTCCTGCCTTGCGATTGCCAGTCGGGACCTCTCCACTAGTGCTGTGCAAAGGCTTTCGCTGAGGCTGCTGTAAGAACCTGGAGATCCCCCCTGGGCTACGTAGCCATTTCACCAGAGCTCTACTCTGCCCCACTTCACTCTCACGGGATCTCTGGGAGCCCCTTGCCTCGTCTGGGACACGGCCAGAGTCCGTGGGCCTGGTGGTGGCTTGTAAGTTGCTGCCTTGTGGGGAATTCTGCTCTAGGGAACTTCCTGGTGTTCTGAATGCTGGGCGGGGCCTCCCTGCCAATGGTGAGCAGAGGCCCTCCCTGCTGGGGGGATGCAGGACCCTGGAGCGACCCCCCGGGCCACAGAGCGGGGTGTTGGAGCTCCACCCAGTCCCCAAGCGCATCCACGGGAAGTCCCGGCACCCCCTGCACCGACCCGTGTGACGGAGACTGTGAGCCCAGAGGCAGCTTGCGGCCTGGAACTGCCCAGGGGGATCCGCCCACCAGGAGCTTCCCTTTGTCCTAGATTCTGGGCCTGGCCTCCCTGCTAATGGCTAGCAGAGGCTTTCCCTGCCGGGGAGATGCGGAACCCCGGAGCCTTCCCCCGCGCCACAGAGCCAGGCACTGGAGCTCCAACCGTGTCCCCAAGCACGTCTACGCAAAGTCCGGGTGCCCCCTGCACCGAGCCATGCGCCAGAGACCGTGAGCCCAGCGGCAGCTTGCAGTCTGGAGCTGCCCTGGGGGATCCGCCCACCGGGAGCTTCCCTTTGTCCTGGATTCTGGGTATGGCCTCCCTGCTAATGGCGAGCAGAGGCTTTCCCTGCTGGGGAGGTGCGGGACCTCAAAGCCTTCCCCCGTGCCGCAGAGCCAGGCACTGGAGCTCCAGCCGTGTCCCCAAGCACATCTACGGGAAGTCCGGGCACCCCCTGCACTGAGCTGTGCACTGGAGACCGTGAGCTCAGTGGCAGCTTGCAGTCTGGTGCCGTGCCGGGCCCGCCAGGAGCTTCTCTTTGTTCTGGCTTCTGGGAGGAGCCTCCCTGCTAATGGCGAGCGGAGGCCTTCCCTGCCAGTGGGTGCGGGACCCTGGGGATTTCCCCCAGGCTTAGGTATGATCGCGGGGGGCTTGGGTAGGGGTGTTGTCACCTGTTTCCACCATTGCTCTGCTGGTGAGTGCACACTCCTGCCCTTGGTGTGTGGCAATGCTATGGGGGAGTCCACTGGAAGAGAGCCTCCTGCAGGAACTAGGCTGTCTGGGGCTCGGGGGTCAGAGAGTTTTCACCATATTTCCACCTCCTCCCGGGGGGAAGTCCGTCCGCCTTCCGATGTGTAGTAGCACGAGACTTTTAGGTGTCTTGAGATGCTATCTGGATATCCTTTGTTAATTGGTGAATGTCCAATTAGTTGTAGATTCGACGGGGGAGAGACAAAGAAGACCTCTCACTCTGCCATCTTGGTCCCGCCCCTATTTTCATTCTGTTCTTTTTTTTGCTGGGGAAGACTGGCCCTGAGCTAACACCCGTGCCCATCTTCCTCTGCTTTATATGTGGGACGCCTGCCACAGCATGGCTTGAAAAACAGTGCATAGGTCCACACCTGGGATCCAAACCGGCGAACTCCGGGCTGCTGAAGCAGAACGTGTGCCACCAGGCCAGCCCCTCAAACAGGTTATTTCAGACAGGCTCCTAAGGTGTAAACATTCTATTTTTTTTCCCCCCAATCCTATAAAATTTCCGTTGTTTTCAACTTTGGAGATTTTTATGTAAGAGAAGCAAGTAATATACTCTTTTTTAATATTAAATTTTTGGTATCACAGCATTTTATTTTTTTTGAGATTTTCATAATTAAAGTTCTTGAATATGCATGCATTCATATATTTCACAACTCAAAAAGTATAAAATTCTTTACAGTGAAAATCTTTCCCACCCACCCACCTCTCCCTCTGCCACGAACTCTTTTCTGCCTCCAGCTGCTCTGACCTGCAGCATGGTTCGTTTCTTTTATATCTATTTAGAGGCTTTACACCTATACCAGCAAATATGTGTTTCTTTTTCTTTCATTTTCACTCAAATATATACACATTGTTCTACCCCTTGCTTTTTTCATTCAATAGCTGCTTTCCTATCAGACCAGACTGATTTCTCAGTCTTTTACAGTTTGACAGTATTGTATTTTATGGATATACCATAATTTCTGTAATCAGTCCCCATTGATGAAGATGTGGACTTTTTCTGGTCTTTGGCTGTGAAAACAGCCCCAGTCTCAGCGAGCGCCGGTTGAGCCCTCAGTATGTGCTGTTCTAAGCCCTTGGCAGATCTTGAACCTGCTAGAGGTCGGTCCTCACACTGCCCCGCGTGCAGGTGCTCTCGTTAGCCTTCATCCTGCCGGCGAGGACTCGAGCCACGTCGCCAGGAGCCCCTGGAGCTGGGATTGGAAGGAAGCAGCTGACTCCAGAATCCATACTTCTTGTTTTGTTTTTTTAGCTTTTTATTTTGAACTAACTGCAGACTTAGAGAAAAGCTGAAAGAATAATAAAGAATTCCTCTCTACTCTTCACTCAGAGTCCTCAAATTTAACCTTTACATACATATTATTTTTCTCTGAACCATTTGAGAGTGAGTTGCAGATATAATGCCCCTTTATTCCTAAATACTTCAGTATATACTTCTTAAAAACAGAGACTCTTACGTAACCACAGTATAATTACCACACTCAGGAAACTAACGTCATTACGGTGCTGTTATCTAATCTGCAGACCTTATTCAAGTTTTACCAGTTGTCCCACCAATGTCCTTTAGAGGAAGGGAAAAAGTTTTCTTCTGGCCCAGGACCACACATTGCACTCAGTTGTCGTTTCTCTTTAGTCTGATTTAATCTGGAATGGCTCGTCTGTTCTTTGTTTCTTAGGACCTTGATACTTTTAAAGAGTATAGGCTAGTTATTTTGTAAAATATTCTTTAATTGAGGCTTGTGTGTTTCCTCGTGTTAGGTTAAATCACTCATCACTGTGATTGTTGTCAAATGGTGATTTTTCTAATTCCCCTTCTTCCATATTCATTCCTTCTTTTATATCAGTATGGATTTGTAGAATCTTATTTTATTCAGTGTGTTATAATCCTTTGCTGCTGTTTATTTTAATGCTCCAACTGCCTCAGACTTGGCCAGAGAGAACTGCTTCAAGCTGCCTCCTGTGTTCTTTTGACATGTCCCTCTCCTTTTTTGATACCTCCTTGCTTTCTGGGATAACTAGATGTCCCATGTTCATCTTGTGCTTTCTTTGCCCTGGAGTCAGCCATTTCTCCAGTTCCTTTAGTGGAAAGTGGCATTTAGAAACCAAGGTCTGGGCTTCAGAGTACACTCTCAGCTACCACACGTTACTCCCTGTGACTCACCTTCACTCAGGTTCTTTCGTAAGTGACTGAGTGTGTTTACAGGATAAAGACCCAGGAATAATGTCATTGTATCAGAGGTTATTTTGATAGATACTGCCAGATTATCACAGTATTTTTATATGGTGAGATTCTCTGTTCTGAGACTGTTGCTTTGTTGCTTATGATTGTAACAGTGTTTTCCCCTTGCAGTAGTCTTGCAAATCATGTAAAACTTGCAAAGTAATGCCTTCCTTCATAAACATGTTGATGTGTTTACATTACACCTTTTACAGTTGCTGTCAGATCATTTTCTATGATTTCCTTTTATAGATTTAGCCAAGAGAGTTCTGAAAAAATGTTATTTCTTGTATGTGTGATTGTACCTTCCAAATTAAATATGCTTTATATTTATATTTCAGTTATGCTTCTAGTATGTTTTGATAGTTTATTTAATAGTAATGAAGATGAATATATTCGAAAGGTAGGACGAGACCCAAGGAAAGCAAATGTTCACCCTTGGTGTCTTTGCATTTTTTAGAAAGGTGAACTATTTTTTCTTTCTGCAACCCATTCTTTTAGAGCAATAGTTCTCAACCAAGGGCGATTTTGCCCTCCAGAGGAGGGATATTTGGCAATGTCTGGAGACATTTCTGGTGTCTCAACCAGGCGGGAGGTAGGGTGCTACTGGCATCTAGTGAGTAGAAGCCAGAGATGCTGCTGACCATGCTGACAGTGTCACAAACGACTGTCCAGTCCTGCATGTCAGTAGTGCCAAGGCTGAGGAGCCCTTTTTTTTAGAGTAATTTATTAAAAGTGAAGTTGTATAAGTGTTTCTGTTTTATAAGGTAGACTTGATACCTCCCTGATGGCGAGGGCGTGTAATGAACCTGAAAGGATCTTACGTCAGTGATTCCACTAAACACTGCTCTGTGTTTGCCACGGTGGCGAACGTTAAGAGTTCGGACTGCAAAAGTGAGAGGAAGTCACCTTTTCTGGCTTGACTTTCCTGCCTTGTTAATTTTACAAGTGAAGATTCACCAGTAAAGTGAAAACAGACATTAGCTCCTCTCAAGCATCTAAGAGTATGTTCTGACTTGTTTGCGTGTCGGTAGGGTTATGAGCTTGAAAATAATTTCAGTTCTAGTTTTACTGGAGACCTTATTTTATTTCCTGCATCTGTCTGTTTTTACTATCAGTCTATGGATAAAATTTGACATTCCATTGAACTAGAAATAGACCAACATCAAAATGGATGAGGAATGCATAGTTCCCCTTTGTTCTTTTTTGCTCTTTATTTTAGGAGAGGAACGTTTGGTTAATTGACGCTGGGGAAGGAGTAAAAGAGTGTGTGTGTGGTTCTAAGGGTGATTGTAAATGCAGCATTATTTTGCTTGGAAAATGCTAATTTTAAGAACAAAAGACAATTTCCTGCTTTATTCATAAGAACATTGGAAATCATTTGATAAATTGACATTTTTACCACAGTAAGGTGATATTGTTTTTAACAGTGCTTTCTGGCCAGGAGTAATGGTGCACAATTAATTAATTCTTAGACTGGATTTTGTTTGACAAATTGGAGAAAGAGAGCAGAATCTTAGACATAGGGTGATGTTAGCACCCTTTATCCTTTACCTACATACATTATTTTATGTTTTATGTTTTGGCAAGCAATTAGAAAATGTGGGGCATTTTTTAGCCTGCAAGGTCTGATCCGTTTCTTTTGACTCTGTCATTAAGTCTGTCTCTGTTTTTGTTTTTCTATTTTATTTTTTATTGAGGTTATGATAGTTTACAACCTGTGAAATTTCAATTGTATGTTGTTGTCAGTCAGTCATATTATAGGTGCACCACTTCACCCTTTGTGCCCACTCCCATCCCCCCTTTCCCCTGGTAAACACTAACCTGTTCTCTTTGTCCATGTGTTTGTCTTCCATATGAGTGAAGTCATACAGAGATTGTCTTTCTTTGTCTGGCTTATTTCGCTTAACGTAATATCCTCAAGATCCATCTATGTTGTTGTGAATGGGACAGTTTTATCCTTTTTTAATGGCTGAGCAGTATTCCATTGTATATATATACACCACATCTGTATCTAATCATCAGTCGATGGGCACTTACGTTCCTTCCACATCTTGGCTATTGTGAACAATACTGCAGTGAACATAGGGGTGCATGGGACTCTTGGAATTGCTGATTTCAGGTTCTTTGGATAGATACCCAGTAGTGGGATGGCTGGGTCATATGGTATTTCTATTTTTAATTTTTTGAGAAACCTTCATACTGTTCTCCGTAGTAGCTGCACCAGTTTGCATTCCCACCAGCAGTGTATGAGGGTTCCTTTTTCTCCACAACCTCTCCAACATTTGTTATTTTTTGTCTTGGTTATTCTAGCCATTCTAACAGGTGTAAGGTGATATGTTAGTGTAGTTTTGATTTGCATTTCCCTGATGATCAGTGATGATGAGCATCTTTTCATGTACTTATTGGCCATCCGTATATCTTTTTGGGAGAAATGTCTCTTCATATCCCCTGCCCATTTTTTTTTTTTTTTTAAAGATTTTATTTTTTCCTTTTTCTCCCCAAAGCCCCCCAGTACATAGTTGTGTATTCTTCGTTGTGGGTTCCTCTAGTTGTGGCATGTGGGATGCTGCCTCAGCGTGGTCTGATGAGCAGTGCCATGTCCGCGCCCAGGATTCCAACCGACGAAACACTGGGCCGCCTGCAGCGGAGCGCGCGAACTTAGCCACTCGGCCACGGGGCCAGCCCCCCCTGCCCATTTTTTGATTGGGCAGTTCGATTTTTTGTTGTTGAGTTGTGTGAGGCCTTTATATATTATGTAGATTAATCCTTTGTCGGATATATGATTTGCAAATATTTTTTCCCAGTTGATGGGTTGTGTTTTTGTTTGAATCCTGTTTTCCTTTGCCTTGTAGAAGCTCTTTAGTCTGATGAAGTCCCTTTGTTTATTCTTTCTATTGTTTCCCGTGACTGAGAAGACATGATGTCCAAAAAGATCCTTTTAAGATTGATGTCAAAGAACATTCTGCCTGTATTTTCTTCCAGAAGTCTTATGGTTTCAGGTCTTACCTTTAAGTCTTTGATCTGTTTTGAGTTTATTTTTGTGACTGGCGTGAAAGAATGGTCTCTTTTCATTCTTTTCCACGTGGCTGTCCAGTTTTCCCAGCACCATTTGTTGAAGAGACTTTGTTTTCTCCGTTGTAAGTTCTCTCCTCCTTTGACAAAGATTAGCCGTCTATAGATGTGCGGTTTTATTTCTGGGCTTTCAATTCTGTTCCATTGATCTGTGTGTCTGTTTTGTATCAGTACCGTGCTGTTTTGATCACTATGGCTTTGTAGCACATTTTGAAGTCAGGGATTGTGATGCCTCCAGCTCTGCTCTTTTTTCTCAGGATTGCTTTAGCAATTCAGGGTCTTTTGTTGCCCCATATGAATTTTAGGATTCTTTGTTCTATTTCTGTGAAGAATGTCATTGGGATTCTGATTGGGATTGCAGTGAATCTGTAGATTGCTTTAGGAAGTATAGACATTTTAACTATGTTTATTCTTCCAATCCATGTGCATGGAATGTCTTTCCATCCCTTTATGTTGTCATCAATTTCTTTCAGGAAAGTCTTGTAGTTTTCATTGTATAGATCTTTCACTTCCTTGGTTAAATTTATTCCAAGATATTTTATTCTTTTTGTTGTGATTGTGCATGGGATTGTGTTCTTGAGTTCTCTGTTAGTTCGTCATTAGAGTATAGAAATGCTACTAATTTATGTAAGTTGATTTTGTACCCTGCAACTTTGCTGTAATTGTTGATTACTTGTAGTAGCTTTCCGAAGATTTTTTAGGATTTTCTATATATAAGATCATGTTGTCTGCAAACAGCAAGAGTTTCACTTCTTCATTGCATATTTGGATTCCTTTTCTTTCTTTTTCCTGCCTAATTGCTCTGGCCAAAACCTCCAGTACTATGTTGAATAAGAGAGGTGAGAGTGGGCATGCTTGTCTTGTTCCTATTCTTAGAGGGATGGCTTTCAGTTTTTCCCCATTGAGTATGATGTTGGCTGGAGTTTGTCATATATGGCCTTTATTATGTTGAGGTACTTTCCTTCTATGCCAATTTTATTGAGAGTTTTTATCATAAACGGAGGTTGGATCTTGTCAGGTGCTTTCTCTGCTTCTATTGAGATGATCATATCGTTTTTGTTCCTTATTTTGTTAATGTGGTGTATCACACTGATTGATTTGTGGATGTTGAACCATGCATGTCCCAGATGTAAATCCCACATTGATCAAGGTGTGTTATGTTTTTAATGTATTGGCTGTATTCAGTTTGCCAATATTTTGTTGAGGATTTTTGCGTCTGGGTTTAACAGTGATGTTGGCCTGTAATTTTCCTTTTTGTGTTGTCCTTGTCTGGTTTTGGGATCAGGGTGATATTGGCTTTGTAGAATGTGTTAGGAAGTGCTCCATCTTCCTCAGTTTTCTGGAACAGTTTGAGAAGGATAGTTGTTAAATCTTCTTTGAATGTTTGGTAGAATTTTCCAGAGAAGCCATCTGGTCCTGGACTTTTATTTTGGGGGAGATTTTTGATTACTGTTTCAATCTCTTTACTTGTGACTGGTCTATTCAGATTCTCTGTTTCTTCCTGATTCAGTTTTGGGAGGTTGTAAGAGTCTAAGAATTTATCCATTTCTTCTAGGTTGTCTAATTTGTTGGCATATAGTTTTTCATAGTATTCTCTTATGATCCTTTGTATTTATGTGGTATCTGTTGGATTTCTTCTCTTTCATTACTGGTTTTATTTATTTGAGCCTTCTCTCTTTTTTTCTTAGTGAGCCTGGCTAAGGGTTTGTCAGCTTTGTTTATTTTCTCAAAGAACCAGCTCTTTGTTTCATTGATCCTTTCTACTGTCTTTTTTGTTTCAATTTCATTTATTTCTGCTCTAATTTTTATTATTTCCCTTCTTCTACTGACTTTGGGCTTTGTTTGTTTTTCTTTTTCTAATTCTGTTAGATATAGTTTGAGATTGCTTATTTGAAACTTTTCTTGTTTATTGAGGTGAGCCTGTATTGCAATGAATTTCCCTCTTAGGACCACTTTTGCTGCATCCCAAATGACTTGGTATGGCACGTTTTCATTTTCATTTGTCTCCGGATAACATTTGATTTCTCCTATGATCCATTGGTCTTTCAGTAGCATGTTGTTTAATCTCCACATTTTTGCCCCTTTCCCGGCTTTATTCTTGTAGTTGATTTCTAGTTTCATAGCATTATGGTCGGAAAAGATGCTTGATATCATTTCAGTTCTCTTAAATTTGTTGAGGCTTGCTTTGTTTCCCAACATATGGTCTATCCTTGAGAATGTTCCACGCGCACTTGAGAAGAATGTGTAACCTGCTGTTTTTGGATGGAGTGTTCTATATATATCTATTAAGTCCATCTGGTCTAGTTTTTCATTTAATTCTACAGTTTCCTTGTTGACTTTCTGTCTGGATGATCTATCTGTTGGTGTTAGTGGGGTGTTGAGGTCCCCTACTATTACTGTGTTATTGTTGATATCTCCTTTTAGTTTTGTTAATAGTTGCTTTAAGTACTTTCATGCTCCTGTGTTGAGTGTGTATATATTGATAAGTGTTATGTCTTCTTGATGGAGTGTCCCTTTTATCATTATAAACTGCTACTCTTTATCTCTCTTTACCTGTTTTGCCTTGAAGTCTACTTTGTCTGATATAAGTATGGGGACGCCTGCTTTCTTACATTCACTATTAGCTTGGAATATCGTCTTCCATCCCTTCACTCTGAGTCTGTGTTTGTCTTTGGGGCTGAGGTGTGTTTCCTGGAGGCAGCATATTGTTGGGTCTTGTTCTTTAATCCATCCTGCCACTCTGTGTCTTTTGATTGGAGAATTCAACCCATTTATATTTAGAGTGATTATTGAAATGTGAGGGCCTGATGCTGCCATTTTATCGCATGTTTTCCGGTTCTCCTGTATTTTCTTTGTTTCTCGTCCCATGAATTTCGCATTACCAATTCAGTTAGGTAGTTTTCTACGTTGATTTTCTTCTTATTTGTAATTTGTGCATCTGTTCCAATTATTTGTTTAATGGTTACCATGTGGTTTGTATAAAATATCTCATAGATGAGATAGTCCACTTTCTGATGGCCTGTTATTTCCTTAGACTAAGCCGGTTCCATCCCTTTCCTCTTCCCCTTCTAAGTTGTTGTTGTCACATCTTTTTTTCTTCTTTTTTTAAAGATTTTATTTTTTCCTTTTTCTCCCCAAAGGCCCCCGGTACATAGTTGTATATTCTTTGTTGTGGGTCCTTCTAGTTGTGGCATGTGGGACGCTGCCTCAGCATGGTTTGATGAGCAGTGCCATGTCCGCGCCCAGGATTCGAACCAACGAAACACTGGGCCACCTGCAGTGGAGTGCGCGAACTTAACCGCTCGGCCACGGGGCCAGCCCCTCTTTTTTTCTTCTTGTGTTGTGAGTTTGTGGTTAAAATGACAAGATTATATTTATTCTTGGTGTTTCCCTTCCTTTTATCTTTAATGCTATACTTAAGCATTTGCTAACCTGATGGAAACCTGCAACTTTCTGATTTTGTCTTTCTGCTTATCTCCATTGCTCAGGGTTTTGTAGCCCCTTTCCTTTTTTTTTTTTTTTTTTTTGGGTGAGGGCCTTCCAGAGCATTTCTTGTGGGGGGGGGGGGGGGGGGTTCTTGTGGCGATGAACTCCCTTAACTTTTGTTTGTCTGGGAAAGTTTTAACTTCTCCATCATATTTGAAGGATATTTTCACTGGATAGAGTATTCTTGGCTGCAAGTTTTTGTCTTTCAGAGTTTTGACTATATCATACCACTCTCTCCTAGCCTGTAATGTTTCTGCTGAGAAATCTGCTGACAGCCTGATAGGGGTTCCTTTGTAGGTTATTTTCTTTTGCCTTGCTGCCCTTAATATTTTCTCTTTGTCATTGACTTTTGCCAGCTTCACTACTGTATGCCTTGGGGTTGGTCTCTTTACATTGATAAAGTTTGGAGATCTATTAGCTTCTGTCACATGGAATTCCAGCTCTCTCCCCAGGTTTGGGAAGTTCTCAGCTGTTATTTCTTTGAACTAGCTTTCTGCTCCCTTCTCCTTCTCTTCTCCCTCTGGGATACCTATAATCCTTATGTTGCATGTCCTAATTGAATCAGATACTTCTTGGAGAATTTCCTTATTTCTTTTTAGTCTTAGTTCTCTCTCCTCTTCTATCTGAAGCATTTCTATATTCTGTCCTCCAGACTGCTAATTCTGTCCTCCATGTTATCAGCCCTACTGTTCAGGGAGTCCAGATTTTTCTTAATCTCCTCCATTGTGTTTTTCATCTCCAACATTTCTCATTGGTTCTTCTTTATAGTATCAAGCTTTTTGTGACGTAACTCCTGAACTCATTGAGTTGTCTATCTGTATTCTCTTTTTTTGTTTGAGGAAGATTAACCCTGAGCTAACATCTGCTGCCAATCCTCCTCTTCTTTGCTGAGGAAGACTGGTCCTGACCTAACATCCGTGCCCATCTTCCTCCACTTTGTATGTGGGACCCCTGCCACAGCATGGCTTGCCAAGCCATGCCATGTCCACACCCGGCAGCTGAACTGGTGAACCCCGGGCCACCAAAGCGGAACATACGCACTTAACCTCTGTGCCACCGGGCTGGCCCCTGTATTCACTTTTAACTCATTGAGCTTTTTAATGATAGCTATTTTGAATTCTTTGTCATTTAGGTTATAGATTTCTGTGTCTTCTGGGTTGTTTTCTGGGTACTTGTCATTTTCCTTCTGTTCTGGAGATTTGATATGTTTTCTCATATTGCTTTATGGTGTGGATTTGTGCCTCCGCATAGAGGTAAAGTTTGGTTACTGCTTCCACTTGCTGCCAGTGGGGGGAAGGGGCAGCAGCTGTGTCATCTGTGCCAACCAGGCTCCCTGTCAGCTGTTCCTGACCAAGCCTGGGCCACTCCTTGGGATCACAGTGTCCCTGTGGGGTCTCCTGTCAGCTGTGGAAACAATCACATAGGGGCTTTGGGTTGCTGGTGCCTGCTCTCACAGACCCACCTAGACATGCTCCCTCCTTAGGGTCTGCAGCGGTGTTATGGGCTTTTGCGGCAGCCGAGAGCTGGTTTGCCCAGAGTCGCAGGTCTGCCACTGTCTGGTCCTGCTGGATCTCACTTGCCCACTCTGGGCTGCAGCCGAGCTATGGGCATCTAATGCAGCCAACAGTTAGCTCACCCGGCCGCACAACTTCTGCTCTTAGGTCGCCCAGCCTTTGTGCTTGCTGGCTGGGGCCTCTCCACTCCGGCTGGGTAGAGACTCTCCCTGCGGCCACTGTGGGACCGCACTGGACAGAGGAGCAATCACAGGAGGCTTAGGGATGTGGTCACCTGTTTCCACAGTCTCACCGATGCGCATGCCCACCCTCAGGGCTGTGGTGTTGCTATGAGCATGTCAGCCGGGAGGGAGTCGCCTGCAGGTACTAGGCTGTCTGGGGGCCGGAGAGTTCTCACCTGTCTCCACCTTCTCCCTGGGCGCAGTCCATCCACCTTCTGATGTTAGCAGCGCGGTTCTCTCAGGCGTCCTGAGGTGCTGCGTGAGTATCCTCCATTGATCAAGAAATGTTCATTTAGTTGTAGTTTGAAAGGGGAGAGACAAGGAAAACTGCTCACTCTGCCATGTTGCTGATGTCACTCCCTGTCTCTGTTATTTAGTAGCTGCAGAATTACTGTTCAGTTTTAGCCAGATCCTAAAGCCAGTTAAGAGCAGGGAATGAGCAGACCAGGAGTGAGGCTTGCTTTTTAGCCATTTTAAGCCTCGATCCTAGCCATGCCTGTTTTTTCTTTCTTTTGAGGAAGATTAGGCCTGAGCTAACATCTCTGCCCATCTTCCTCTATTTATATGTAGGACACCTGCCACAGCATGGCTTGATAAGTGGTGTGTGGGTCTGCACTGGGGATCCAAACTGGCAAACCCAGGACCACCAAAGCGGAGGATGTGAACTTAACCACCACACCACTTGGCCCGCCCCGTGTGTTTTTTATTTCAAACTGACATATTTTTGGGGGAGAGGTAGGGTTATAGAAAAGTAAACAGGAATGCTCTGACATGTTTTCTGCATCAACTGGAGCTCAATTTCTGTTGATTTTTGATGGAGGTTACTGGCTTGCAATCTTTTTCTTTTTTTACAGAGAAAAATGGTCAAGAAAAGGGATCATATCTGTTGAAGAAGTGGGTAGGTCAACATAATGGCCTACCCACATGGTTTAATTTAAAGACAGAATTTGATAAAATCCTTCCTAGTATTGGTGGTTTATTCCCCGCGCCACCGCCTCCCCCCCATAGGTGATATTTATATGCAGAGCCTTTTTGACTACCCAAAGTCAAGAAATTGCCCTTGTTTCTGGGATGGGGAATCATTAAATGTCTCTTGAAATTTGCCAGTAAAATAGTGCAGAATTTCACTTTGGCTGATTTGCTAGTATACAGAAATGGCCCGTTCTTCAAGGTTTACAGTGCCTGTCGATAGGAAGCCGCTAAAATGGATTGTTTACTGATAATTACTAAACTGTATAATTACCCAGCATTTATTCTCTTCCCCCTCCCCCACTACTAGTTTGATAATTACTTTAGAATAATAAAGTTTTCCAAAAAAAGTAGAATGCTTAGCCTGTTCTTCTGGAATATTCTTTTTTTCTTCTCAGTTTACTATCCTCCTTTTGAGGATAAATTCTTGTTTCCCTTCTCTATCCTGTAGTTTGGTTTGTACACTGATGGGCCTTTTCCAGATATAAATTTTGTAGTGAGATAAGACGCCTCTACTTTAAGGACCAATTAAATCAGGAAAAGATGATGCCCTCATAGTTATTGTCTTCCAGTTCCTAATTTTCAGGAAACTGATTATGTCAGTAGCCTAGTTATCTGATAATAAGGTTACATTGTCCAAATAAGGTCGCTTTAGAAGAAAATGAAGTAAAGCTGGCTCTTTATCTGGCAGCCTTTCCCTGTTTATTTTCTACAGAGTGGCGTTTATTTTACATTTTTTTATCAGTCTCAGCTCAGAAAGCTGAGAAGAAAGTAAGAGCGGACTGAAAGCTCAGAGAGTGGGCTATTTCTGTGTTGAGTCGGTGAGCTCTTCCTCGCTCTGCTGCTCATCTTCAGACCTGCTGCCCGGGTGAGGGCTGTTAGTCACATGTGGCTGCTGAGCTCTAGAAATGTGGCTACTCTCAGCTGAGAAGTGCTGTGTCTGTAAAATGCACACCAAATGTCAAAGACTCAGTATGAAAAAAATAAATCATTTCTAAATAAATTTGTATATTGATCACATATTGAAATGGTAATATTTGGGGTATATTGAGTAAAATGAAATCTATTAATTTCACCCATTTCTTTTTGCTTTTTAATGTGCTTCTAGAAAATGTAAAATTTCACACATGGCTCACCTTCTGTTTCACTTGGACAGCACTGCGCTGGACAGTCTGTTTCTGAGAGACCCCAAGGTCATTCAGGGGGAATGTGCATTTTTTTAAATTGTCTGCCATGGTTTTGCCACTACTTCCGGGGAATGACGTTGTCATTTCTTTTACTAGTGACACGTTGACTAACTGGGGTCTTGTGATTTGTTTTGCTTTGCTAGTGATGATGGCCAAAGAGAAGCCGCCAATAACGGTAGTCGGAGACGTTGGAGGGCGCATCGCCATCATTGTGGTATGGTCCCGTGTCATCCTTCATGTGCAGAGATGACACTACTGGCTCTTAGTAAATTGTCCACCTTTGGATTGTGTTTCCAGTAACAATGATAGAGTTAAATGGCTCCATCTATCCTTTCTCACCCAAACTCCCTTAGGACACATAGCAGAAATTTTTATATAGATGAACAGGGATCATTGTAACCTACAGATGTCAGAAGAACATGTTAACTCCCGTAAGAAAATTCAACCCCATGAATAACCTTTGTCAGAAAGGGTCTAGATTCCATCACAGTAGCTGACCTACTGAACCGTCAGCTTTGGGGCCATGAGGTGAACTACATATGAGCTGTTCCATCCTTACTAATGAGAACAAGAGCCTCATTCTTTACACTTGAACGTGATATATTTGCTCCCAGGTCTAAGTGCCTTTGCTGGGCCAGAGGATCAGTCCTTACAATGGCTCACTTTATTTCTATGTTCCCTCGTTTAACTTTCTCTTGGAAAAAAGTACATGGGACACTGGCTCTGTAGGATTAATCAGAAATTCGAAACAGGGAAATGAGTCTTGGCAGTCCTAAACTCTGCTTTGAGTGTCACACGTGACCGTAAGACTTTGCTGCTCTTTGTGCAGAAAGTACAGGCCACACGCCTTGTTGCTGTTTCTGGATGTTCGGTCTTTCACCCAGCGAGACAGCTCTGGTTTTCTGTTGGACATCCTCTGAAACAAAGTGCAGGGAAGGGCGGAGCGCTGTGTGTTGCTAGATGGAGATGAAGGGAGCTCCTTAGTACTGACTCGGGTCTCTCCTCAGGACGACATCATTGATGACGTGGAAAGTTTTGTTGCTGCCGCAGAGATCCTGAAAGAGAGGGGAGCCTACAAGATCTATGTCATGGCCACGCACGGCATCCTGTCTGCAGAGGCGCCCCGCCTGATCGAGGAGTCCACCATTGACGAGGTCTGTCTGCCCTCACAGGCCTGGAGCCGAGAGCTTGAGTCAAGATTTGCTGCTGTCTTTTCTGTGAAGAGTGAAATGACTGAGTCAGTGTTGCTTAATCCCTCTCTAGAGGGCCTAATGCAGTAGTGCTTTTTGGTGGCTAGCGGTTTGTTGGGCAGATAGAAAGTTAGGAATATATATCTCTTTTCATAAAGATTTGCTTTATGTACTTCATTATAGTTTGTATTTCAATATAGTTTGATACAGTCATTTTCTTAAGACCTGAATTCCTCCCTGATCATATGGAAGCTTTGCGCAGTGCTGGGCCTCCCCTCTCGTTTCTGCATGCACAGACCATGATAGTCATAATCTTAGCTTTTGAACCATGTAACCTTTCCCTTGTATAAAGTTGGTTAAGTTTAGTTCATAAAAACTTTACCCAGTGGAATAAGGTTTTGTAGTTTGGAACTTGGGTTTCGGGTACTAAATGTTAGATAAACTTTTCTGAGTGACCACTTGGTCACACGTCAGTAACACTGTTTATTTTCCATTGCTGCAATGACTAGGTGGTGGTGACGAATACTGTCCCTCATGAGGTGCAGAAGCTGCAGTGTCCCAAGATAAAGACTGTGGACATCAGTTTGATTCTTTCTGAAGCAATTCGGAGAATCCACAATGGGGAGTCCATGGCGTACCTTTTCCGGAACATCACGGTGGATGACTAGCTTTCGTGGCTGCCTCGACCCTGGAGCTCCTAAGGGAAAGGTGGAAAGCCGTGCCGCCACTTATGTACAGTGTTTCCTTTCAAGGGAGGACTGGAAATGTCTGGAGTCAGATAGTCTCTCTCACCAAGTTTGGTAGGTAGGAGGCATTACATTAAGATAGTCAAAAGGAAGACAGAGCTAACAGGTAAATGGCCTTAAATGTTTACTGTTGTCACCCTGTTCCTTAAACAAAAGTTACAGACACCTTCCTGAAAAGAATCTGAAAATCTTACTGATATTGAAAAGGAGTTCAAGGTAGATAAGGTCTTAACTCGCTAATGTTCATTGAGTTGTTTCAGCCGCAGGGAGGCGTACGTGTTGATGTTGAACGTGGGTAGGGAAGCTGCGTGCCCGGGAACTGTTTCCATTCTGATTGTCCTTCCCAATCAACTTCATGGAAATCTTTTGCAGAGAATCATATTTTCTTTGAGAAATTGCTGTGCCTACAGCCATTGAACAATGAAACTTTTGTGGTGTTATTCCTGGTAAGGGTGTCAGATTAGAGAATAACATACTGTCTCTGGATATCTGTGTTGCTCTTAAATTGCAAATAAAAGAATTTGTTGTCTTGCTGGTCTGTTGACTGCATTGCAAGCTGCCCGCTCTCCTTCACGGTGACTGACTTCTGTCCAGACTGCAGAAGACAATGGGGGCTGGCCCCGTGGCCGAGTGGCTAAGTTCGCGCGCTCCGCTGCAGGCGGCCCAGTGTTTCGTTGGTTCGAATCCTGGGCGCGGACATGGCACTGCTCATCAAACCACGCTGAGGCAGCTTCCCACATGCCACAACTAGAAGGACCCACAATGAAGAATATACAACTATGTACCGGGGGCCTTTGGGGAGAAAAAGGAAAAAATTAAAAAAAAAAAAAAGAAGACAATGGACATAAAATAAAGGGTGGTCCGGGACATGGCTGGTCCCAAACCCTAGATAGAAGTCTCCTGCAGGTCCCATCCCCTTCCTAAGCATTGAAGTTAAATCCTTGTCGAATGGTATATTTAAAATCTAAATTTTTAAGAAGTAGAAGTAATTGTATTTTTCCTGTGTGATTTACTGCATTTCTCAGGACTGCACTGGGCCTTTCTGCCCAGCAGTCACAATTACATGATCACAACTCCAGTTATCCCACATTTGTCAGGTAGGCCTTGCTGCAAATGTGGGATAACCCTTTTATACCTTTTAGTCTGATTCAAGTCAGAGCTGAACAGAACGGGAGGGAGGAGTGCCTGCTGGGAAAGGAACTGGAACTGCTCGTGGGTCCTGTTAGTTCCTGAGAGAGAATAAAGGACAACTCACTGGAATTTCTCTGCAGGGAAGTTTCCTTGACATTTTTATCTCTTTCCTAATGACTAGAAGTTCCCAGCCCACAGTCAAGACTCTGAGCACATTAGATTTTTTAAGCACACGAATAAGTTGCCTTCTGTTATAGTCCAAGTAGGGGAATTCTGAGCAAAGAACTTAATTACAAAATAATTAGTGTGGTGGCAGAAGCAGAGCTGTGGACTGTTACTCAGGTGACCTGTCCTTATCCGTAAGGTCAGGCAGATGACTTGTCCTTTCTGGGCCTCTGTCATCTCCTGTAAAAAGGGAGGTTTGAATTGAAAGCTGTGGTTTCAGTGAAAGCTCCTCAACTCCCAAGTTCCATTTATACCTCCAGTTAATGTTTTCTTTCCTGTGTCTCTTTAGAGATTTTTAAGTGTACTTATTTTGCAAAAGCGTTGAGTAGAATATATTTCCTGAGATTATAATTAGAATATATTAGGATACGCCCTTTCCGTTGGCATTTCGTGAGTCATAATATGTGCCTGGTGTGATACCAAGTCTCAGGATGTGAAAAGGAAAACGTGAGGCCTCAGGGAGCTGACATCCCGGCCGTAGCTGATGTAGGAGTGGTGGTAGTAACTTTCTTCTGGAAAGTCACTGAACTTAGAATTGAGAAAGGTCACACACCACAGCCTCCAGTAAGCTGATGCTGGGTCCCAAGGCCCTTCACTATGTGATCTGGCCTTGAGCTTTGTAAGGTAAGTGTGTAAGTGCACAGAAGACTGCAAAGAATGTGACCACCCACCCAACGGCCTTCTGTGTGCCAGGCACTGGGGATGCAATGGTGAGCAAGAGTCCTTGGGTGTTAGCCTTATGGACGTTACAGACGCACAGTTAACTCTGTTCCCAAGGAACTCTGGTTTTCGGAGGGGAAAGGGGGGACAGGGACGTGAAGGGTTTTAATTAAGTTTTACCAGCTCAGACTAAACTAAAAATTTGTAAATTAGTTAAAATAGGAGTACATAGTACAGACGCGTTCACAGGTTTTCATTAGCTTTCCCAAATAGAAACACTGAAATTTTACGTTTTCTGGAAGAACCCGGCATGGCGGAGGCCAGCCTCAATTGTTGAGAGCACCAAGTTCGTCTCGTCCCGTCTAATCCTGCTTTGTAATGAGCTGAGATCCTGGCGCTTGACCAGATGAATCTGTTTTAAGATAAATTAGGCCAGGGCAGCACAGAAAAGGCCTGTCATCTGGTGGCTAATTGGAACCGCCTGAGTAGTGAGCGGTGGTTTCCAAGTTACCCTCCCTTCTGATTGAGCAAAATGATATGGAACCGTCCCCAAGGGGCCCAAGGCCTCAGGGCCGCTTAGGGACATGCCACTGCCCTGCCTAATGGAACAGCTGAGGACAAAGCGTAGTTGCCATGATACCCCTGAAATCTCTCCATTCTTGGTGGCCCCCAAGGGCGAGTGACTCGTGGGCCCTTCTGGGTTAAGCAACGGCTGGAATCTAGGTGGACCTCAGGCCTCTTCCCTCCCCCAATTGATGTGTTCCCAGACAGAAAGGCCTTGGCACAGCCCAGAGCGCCTTTCCCGCCGGGGCGTTTATGAGAATAAAGATCAGTGGCGCCTTGGAGTATGGCCAAGGCTCCCCCAGACCCCGTGAAGACAGGCTCCCCTTGTGAGTTTGGGGGTGGCTTCGAGCACGGGCAGGTCGGGAAAGGCGCGGCGGCCGGCTCTCCGCGGGCGCGTTCTTCCGCGGAATCCTGGGGGCGCGCTGGGGCCACCACAAGCGGGGAGCGAACGGGGCCGCCCTCGCGTTCCAAACGCCCGCCGGCCGCGAGAGGAGGGCCGCCCAGGGCTGGAGCTCCGAGGGCCAGGCCGGAAAGCAGACGGCGGCGAGGCGGGTTCCCGCGGGCGAAGAGTGGGCAGCGCGGCGCCCGGGCGCTTCCTCTCCGTCCTCCGGGAGGGCGCCAGACCGTGGCTGGTGCCCGGCGCGGCTAGGCGCAAGGGCAGGGGCGCCCCGGGGCCTCGCAGGGACCCCGAAGGGCCCCAGAGGAGCGGGGAGCAGTGAGGGGGGCGCGGAGCGCTCCTGAGAGGGCGCAGGATGCCGCCCGCGACGGCGGCCACCAAGGTCACCCTCCGGGAGCTGGCCGACCTCGCCATCGGCACCCCGGAGCTGGGCGCCGTCAACTTCACGGCCCTGCACACGCTCATCGTGGCCATGCTCAAGTGCCTCAACCTGCGGGAGACGCGGATCGACTTCCAGGCGCCGTCGCCCGAGCAGGGTCTCTCCTTGGAGCTCCCCCAGGCCTCGCTTAGCGCCCCGCAGCTGGCGACGCCCAAAGAGAGGCGGAGGAGCAGCGGCGCGGGCAGGGCGCCGCCGGTGCTGGAGGGCCAGGTGAAGGAGCTGGGCGCGCAGGTCCAGGACCTCAGCAGGCAGCTCAAGACCATGGGGAGCCAGGTTCAGGGCATCGCGTCCCACGTGCAGCATCTCAGCGCCACGGCCAGCGGGCTCAACGCGAACACCCGGAGGTGGCTGGAGGAGAAGGAGACGGCCATGCTGATGCCCGAGAAGCCGCGAATGGAGGCAATGAAAATCAGGAAGGACAGCGAGGCGGTCAGCGGCCCCCGGGTGAGCGCGCAGGGCCCCGGGCACACCTTCCGCCCCTCCAGCCCACTCTGCAGCCCCGGCTGGAGCTGACCCCAGAAGGCGCCCAGCGTCCCCGCGGGGCGGTGGCGTGGGGAGGGCCGGGCGCCAGGCCTCCGTGCGGCCCTGCCCCACGCGGCCCATGCTCTACCTTGCAGACCATGGAGCTGCTCCACGACGTCACGGAAGACGTGAAAACCCTGAAAGAAGTTCACCAAAAGGCGCAAGAGCTGCCCGAGTTGAACCCCCAGGTGAGGGCGTGGGGACCCCACCTCTGAGTGCCCAGTTGCCCCTTCCCACGCAGCCTCTTTCCTCGCCACTGTTTACACAGGGGCTCACCCACCGCTTATCAAACACCCAAGGATCCTGAACCAACCCAGAGGGGAGTGGACAACTTCTCAATATTCTTTGAGCGAATTTTCTTTAAACAAGAATGGAGAAATAAGGTGGTGGTGAGACAAAGCTCAGTCCAAGAGGAGGGGCTCTGGGATGCAGAGAGTTAGCGGCTCGCTGGGCGGTGCAGCGGGCAGCAACGCTTCCACTGGGGTGGTTGTTTCCTTGGAGAGAGAAGTACAGATCCTTGGCATCAGCACTTTCCAACAATCGGCAGGGACTGCCGACTGAAACAGAGTCTGGGTAAAGGTTAATTCCTCTATTTGATCATCAAGATGAGGAGTTTGAATCCTGGGAAACAGTTGAACAGAACACTCTGATCAAACTGCCTTGCGGTGCCAGGGTTTCAGGGCAGCTTCTCTCTCTCACAAAACAGCGCACTGCAGCGAAGAGGGAAAAACTCACAACTAGATTTCACGTGTGTCCAAAACGGGATTAGGGTACATCTGGTTTTCCTCTAGATTATGCGTGAAAGTAACATAAACAAGAATTCCTTGGTTACACGTCAAACAAGTTCAGAGACGCTGATGTTACCTATGTGTGGATGGAGGCAAGGACCAGGGTCGTTCTTTATTCCCTCAATCTCCAAGAAATGCAGCTGGGGGTGTCTGAGCGAGGTTCCCTTTATCTCTTCCTGTTGCTGGTTTCTCCAGCTGGCATCTTCAGTGGTGAGCCGAGGGGTTGCGAGGTCATTTGACAGGCTGACGGTGGCCTGCACGGCCACTCCCCAGGACAGCGTGGATGTTATTGCACTGACTTAAAGTCCGCGCAGGATTCCTGGCTTGCTGGATTTCCCTGTCAGGCCAGGTAGAGGGGTCCCAAAAATCTGACCACAGGACCCAAAGCATGTCACTTCAGGAGATACTAGGCCATGCTCCTATTTCAGGCCCCTCCGAGGCCCACGTGGGGGATTAGAGCTGGAAGGAGAAGGAGGAGCAGTGAGGAGGAGGCTCAGGGAGAGGCTGAGAAGAGAGACTTGCGGGAAAAGAAAAGCTCAAAGGAGGCAGGAGGCAGCAAGCCCCTGGGGGGACACCTGCCGGCTGATCCCATTCGTTGTCAGCTAGGCCCTGAGACCCGGCAGGACTCATCTCGCTCTGGGAAGCTTTTCTTTTTGAAGTCTGGTGTTTTTTGGGTTTAGGTTGATTTTGCTTTTTGGACAAAAGGCTTGCTTTACCTTTAGATTCTCAGATTCTGAAGGTTCGAAGATTTGCTCTGGTTCTTTTGAGGTGCTTTTCTCTTTAAACAGCACAGACATTCAGAAACCCTTGAAGTAACCGACCGTTTCTGTCCTTGAGAGGCGAGGTCAGCCTTGTCCTACAGGGCTGGAACGTTTCATTAGTGGGTGGTGTGAAATGGATGCCGGGACCAAAGGACCCAACCCTGCATTAGCGCTTGCTCTTGGCATGCTGTCCCCCGACACCACGCCACTGCACCCCACTTCCCTTCCTCTGGTTGGCTCAGAAGAGATTGGGGAGCCTGGCTGACCAGCCTTCTCTCTACCCTCTGCTCCTCTCAGATCTACACCTCTTCTCCCCTGTGTGTGTGCATGTGTGCAGAGGGGCCACAGGTGTGGCTGCTTTGATCCTCCATCTCTGAACTCTTCTTCCAGAAACTCGTCCAGCGGGTTGATGAACTAGAGAGGCTAATCAGAGGCCGGGAAGAATTCCTGGTAATATCGGCCGGTTCTGTGGGAAAGGGCCCTCAAGAGGGGAGCGGAGGATGTTTTCTCTCAGCCTGGCCCCTATCTTGGGGCTCACCCAGACTCCCGCCTGGATGTCTGCACCCCGCCAGGCTGGGGTGCTGTGCGCCCTTTGCCTCTCAGGGCACTGCCCCTAGATTGAGGAGAAATCCTGTCCATCCCTGCCCAGCACTCCATCAGGGGTCCCGTGGGACAGGAGACTGGCTGCCCAAGACTCACTGGCCACTTGAAGGACAGTGCCTTCTCCTTGGGCTTAGGGCTGTGGAAGGACCCCCCCCCCCCCCCCCCCCCCCCATTAGCTCAGTTCTGTTCTTAAAGCTTCCCGGGATTACACTAGGTGTGCGTGTTGCACTGTGGTGTGTATGTATGCACGCACATGTTGTCTGCTCCCGTCAGGATCAAATTGGCCGGAAGCTGAGTGTGATGCCTGTTGGAGAAGAAGTCACGATGGTCACCTGGGAGGAGCTGGAGCAAGCAATTACTGACGGCTGGAGAGCCTCACAACAGGTAAACAAATGGGGGGCCTGGGCTGTGGTCTCGGGTGGGGCTCCCCTGAACCTCTCCCTTTTTACTACTACACAGTATTCCATTATGTGGATGTCCATAATTTACTTCACGTGTTTCCTATTATGGATATTTTTAATGTTTTTCTCCCAATCTTATAAGAAACCATGTTCCAGTGTGACATTCACACAGTGAACATACTCACAGGGTAAGTTCCTAGAAATGGAATGTGCGTTTGTGACTTGGCTAGCTTTTTGCCAGATTGCCTCCAGTGGATGTGGTTCCAATTTAGACCCCCACCAGCAACGTAGGAGAGAACTTGTTTCTCAGTATCCCCACCAGCACTGTCCACTGGTACCCAATTTTTTGAGCGTGGCCAATAGGTTGGATGGGAAACAGTGTCTAGGTGTAGTTTTGATTTGCTTTCGCAGCTTTTCAAAATTCCTTTACAGTGTGTCTTGAAATGCACGAGTCTCTTCACTATTAGTGGACAAAGGTGGCCAACCCTGGAAATAAAACCTCTTCAGGGGGCCCTCTGCGGATGGTGACTTTTACACATGGGTGTCTACATCTGTCTGTCCCGAGACAGTGCACAGGCTAACCAATTCATTTTCAAATCCCAGCCTTTCTTCATCTGAATAATATGGGTATTTGCAAATGGCCCTCAAGGACAAGGATCGGCTGCCCTTTTGGTCTTGAATTCCTCTTCCCCTGGGTTTGTGCATCTGAGTCACTCAGAGAGGATCACAGCAGTGTACACACACAAGCAGGGGACCAGAGTGGAGGCTTTGGTGCCACCAAGTGGCCATCTGAAGTGTGCCAAATATTATCCGGGTACAAAAGACAGCCTGCTTTCTGAATTCTTGGCCTCTTCAGAGGAAAAGTAGCATCAGAAAGGGTTGGGAGGCCGGCCTGGTGGCACAACGGTTAAGTGCGCACGTTCCGCTTCCATGGCCCGGGGTTTGTGGTCCAGATCCTGCGTGCAGACATGGCACCACTTGGCAAAAGCCATGCTGTGGCAGGCGTCCCACATATAAAGTAGAGGAAGATGGGCACGGATGTTAGCTCAGGGCCAGTCTTCCTCAGCAAAAAGAGGAGGATTGGCGGCAGATGTTAGCTCAGGGCTAATCTTCCTCAAAAAAAAAAAAGAAAAGGCTGGAAGAGGAGCCTGCAAACAAAAAGAGCAGCCTAGAAAAAGGTGGCCATTGCTTTGGCTGTTTTTTTTTTTAAAACCAAGCTTTTTACACATACTGCTATCATATGTTTTGAGCAAACAACACATTTTCTTGGGTTTGCAGCAGAGGACCTGCAAGACATGTAAGCAAGCATCGACACGAGCCCCTTGAGACCCTTTTACTTCTCCAGCGCTAAGACAGGGCCAGGGTTTTGACAATTGCTCATAATCATGAACAACTCCAGAAGCAAATGAGGATCAATATAAATATGAAAAGACTTTTCAGAAGAGAACAAGCTGTGGTGGCGACAAGCTCGGCTGCTGTACTGCCTGTGATGACAGCAGTGGGGAGTTCACTGTCTCAGGCTTAGAAAGTACAACACACTTGAGACCCATTTTTCTTGTGTTGGTGTTGGGAGCCTTTAACACAAAGAGGACGTCAGGGTTTCTAAAGTAGGCATTTTTAAGGTCAATTGTGGGTTTTGGCAGACAAGGTGTTACCTCAAGGGCGATTGTGAGGCGCACCGTCTGCCTGCGCACAGTTGAGAGCCAGGGCTGAAGGCAGGGCCGTGAGAAGGGGGCATGTGATCAGCACAGAGGAGTAAACGTCCATATTTGGAGAATCAGACGTGAGAAGGGAGTTGTATTTTGATCTTCAGGAAGAAGCTGCAACTGTACGTGTAGCAGCTACAGTTAAAGGAGCTCAGAATCAGAGCGAAAGATGCCTGTTCCAGGGCGCGAGTGTGCGAAGGACACAGACCACTTGTTCCCAAGGGCGTAGTCTAAGGGGCAACGGGGCGGCTCTTTACAGCTTTGTTCATATACCCAAAGTGAAGACAATGATACTTCTTCCTCTTCATCCTCCCCACCTCTCCTCCTCCTCCTACTTCTGCTAACCGTAACAAAGAACAAGAGGCTTATCATAGTCAGGAAGACCCAACCCTAGCGCTCTAGTCAAACTTGCCTGAGGGAGCGAGTAAGGCTTCCTCACTTCCCTGTGATCAAGGTCATGGATCTGAATTTCCAGCCAACGTCCTGACAGGCGTTTCACAACGGAAGAGGCTTCTAGTGACCGTCTAACTGGGTCCGTGGACCTCGAGCACAGATGTTCTCTGGCATAAATAGCACATCCGAGGTAAACAACAGTTTTTCTGAAGCTTTGTGGCCCAACAGGCTAAATAAAGTAGAAAGCAAAAAATAAAACTCTTATTTGGAGGCGTCTCTCGAGGGAGAGGCAGGTGACGACCGTGCGGTTGTGCTCACTGTTGGGTGTCCTCAGCTTTGGGACCCGAGAATAGTGGAGCGATTTGGGGAGGGGCTTCACAAGATGGAATCTGATTTCAACTAACTGGGCAAAATAGATCAGTCTAACCTCGTGGCATGTCCACAGGGAAGCAGAAATAAGAATTCTGTAATGTCCTGAGGTCATGGAAATAGCAGGTGGTGGGCTGGCGAGCTCAGTCAAGCCAGTCAGGACGAAAGCGCCCATTCTAGAGGGAGCGCCGGATCCACCCTTCCAGAGGGGAGTGGTTGCACATCCTCATTCTTCAGGTCAGCAAAGAAGTAGGGACTTAAAAGAAGTGCGTTTTGACTCAAAATTAACCCATTGCTTCAAAGATACACATTTCCCCCCACATTTTAGCATCTCTGAAATCAGGATGTGTCTTAGAGTTGATGGCATTTTATAGTTAATTGGCAGTGATTTCCTTTTCCTACTGGTTCATAAAATAATGGTATCTTAAAAGGATGCTGTCCTGGGCTTACTGAAATGTGGAGAGAGACAGCACGAGGCACATTTTGGTTAGAAAGTCCTACGATATTGATGATCTTGGAAAGTGTAGAGAGTTGAGAAGTTGTCTTAACATAGAGCGACTAGCATCTTTGACTCCAAAATTCTTGGCTTGGGGGTGCAGGGTGTAAAGGACAAAGGGACAGAGGGCTGGTCTCCAGGTTTTCCCAACAAGAAAGAGGCTGTGTGGTTCTAGTTTGGTGATTTAGAAATCTAGAAGATGAGTCTTAAGCATGGTTTGTGTGAGGAGGTCAACATCGGCATGCATTGTTTCCAGTTCCTATCATCCTCAAGAATGATGTGGGTCTAATCTAATGCCATTAATGAAAACTAACAACTTTTCTAAGACCCCATTCCACCCCCACCCCCACCTTTGTAGCTGTTCTGTCCATCTTTCTAGGATTTTGAAGTGTTTGTTCTGTGAAACCAGAACTTTGATTTTAGTGTCTGTAGTAAGCTGAATACTGGCCGCCAAAATATCCTTGCCCTAATCACAGGAACCTGGGAATGTTAATTTATATGGCAAAAGGGACTTTGCAGGTGTCATGAAGTGAAGGATCTTGAGATGGAAGATTACTCTGGATCGTCTGGGTGGGCCCAATGATGTAATCACAAAGGCCACAATAAGAGGGAGACAGAAAGAGATTCTAGGCCTGAACAGAAGCTGATGTGACCACAGAGGCAGAGATTGGAGCAATGTGGCCACAAGCCAAGGGATGCCAGCAACTGTTAGAAGGTAAAAAAAGACAAGGACATGATTTCTCCCCTCAGAGCCGCCAGTTCAGAAGGAACCAGCCCTGCCATCACCTTGTCTTTCGCCCAGCGAAACTGCTTTTGAATTCTGACCTCCCACGCTGGGAGATAACAAATTTGGGTTGTTTTAAGCCACTGAGTTTGTGGTACTTTGTAACAGCAGCCCGAGGAAACTAAAAACTCAGTCACTTTTTCCTCTTGAGGCAATTCATGAATGATTGGCTCATCCTGCAGGTTTACCTGAGGTTTTTCTGCCATTTTCTGATATTCTTGTTTCTGAACATTGGGCGGTAACCTGGGCACGAAGTCCACAGCCAATGCTTCCAAGAGTGGTTTTCTGACATTGGCAATGCGTTGGGTGTCTTTTTAAGACTTGCTTTCAAAATCTTGCCATGGCGTTAGCTTCCTTGTCTCCTCTATTTTGTTTGTAGTGATTGATTTTTAGCCCAGTTGGCCTTTCTAGGGCACAGGTGATAGGCAGAACTAAGATGGCTGCCAAGCTTCCTGCCCCTGGTGTAGACACAGTTTGATCCCCTCCCCAGGTGTGGGCAGAACCTGCGGACGGGATGGGATGTCTCTCCCGGATTAGGTTGCTAGTAAATTGACTTTGAGTTAATTAAAAGGGAGATTATTCTGGGTGGCCGTGACCCAGTCAAGTAAGCCCTTCTAAGGAGGGTATCTAAGAGATGCTCTCTTGCTTGTCTCTGCATGGCCCCTAAGCAGGAGACCATGAGGCCGAGATTGAGAGCAGCCTCTAGGAGCTGACCTAGTGACTCTAGGGTGACCCTCGGCCAACAGCCCACAAGAAAACGGGAGCCTCAGTCCTCCCACCAGGAGGAACTGAATTCTGGCAACAGCCTGAATGAGCCTGGAAGACAGCCCTGAGCCTCAGAGGAGGCCACAGCCTGGCCCGGACTGCAGGCTGTGTGGCTCTGATAGAGAACCCAGCAAAGATGCGTCTGGACTTCTGACTCACAGAAACTGTGGGACAATAAACTCATGTTGTTTTGGGTGGCTATGTTTGTGGCAATTTGTTACATAGCAGTAGAAATAGAATTCTTGTTAAATGACTTGGCGCATCACTGAGAGTAGTCCCAGAGCTGGAGTTATGGGAGGGCCATTAGGCCCCTCTAGTGAGGTGGCTTCTGACCTCAGAAGCCCCAAGCTCTGACCAGGTGAGGTCCTAAGATGTTGTAAATCTCTAATGCTTCTTGGAATTTTGTAGGTTCCTCGTGAATGGTAGGGAATTGCTTTGCTAAGATTTTGTGGTCTCCTAGTGCCTGGGGAGAGCCCACCACCACCAGGGGCATGCCAGGCAGTCTCCTAACAAGAGCTGGCGCATTTGCAGCTTATCCGATGCCGGTCAACAGATTTGGACCAAGCTGCAGGTGACCTTTAAGATTATCATTGCCTGAAGTTGGATCCTGACTAAAGATGACATGATGAGGATCATAGTACAGCCTCTGGTCGGGGTCAGATATACCTAAAAGAGACGGCAGTAGGGCAACTACTAGCTCGGGCTTATGGAGAGCCATGGGGTTTTGTTTTTCTCCCACGTTTAAAATTGATTTTTTATTTTTATTTTTTTAAAATAGACTTTTTAAAGAGCAGTTTTAGGTTCACAGCGAAATTGAGAGGAAGGTATAGAGATTTCCCATTTATCGCCTGCCCCCTCTATCCACATCCCCCACCAGAGCGGTACATTTGCTAGAACTGATGAGCCTACATGGACACATCATTATCACCCATAGTTTGTCTATGCGTTCACTCCAGTGTTGGCCAATCTATGGGTCTGGACAAATGTGTAATGACATGGGTCCACCGCTATAGTATCATCACACAGAGTCGTTTCATTGCCCTAAAAATCATCTGTGCTCTGCCTAATTATTCCTCCCTCCCCCTAACCCCTGGCCACCACTGATCTTTTTACTATCTCCCTAGTTTTGCCTTTTCCAGAATGTGGTAGAGTTGGAATCACACAGTCTGTAGTCTTTTCAGACTGGCTTCTTTCACTTGGTAATATGCATTTAAGCTTCCACCATGTCCTTCCGTGGCTTGACAGCTCATTTCTTTTCAGTGCTGAATAATATTCCCTTGTCTGGCTGGGCCGCAATTTGTTTATTCATTTACCTACTGAAGGACACCTCAGTTGCTTTCAAGTTTGGGCAGTGAGGAATAAAGCTGGTATAACCATTTGTGTGCAGGTTTTTAAGTGGACATAAGTTTTTGGCTCCTTTGGGTAAATACCAAGGACTGTGATTGCTGGATCATATGAGAAGAGTATGCTCAGTTTTCTCAGAAGCTGGCAAACTGTCTTCGAAAGTGACTGCACCATTTTGCATTCTCACTGGCGTTGAATGAGAGCTCCTGTTGCTCCACGTCCTCGTCAGCATTTGGTGTTGTCAGTGTTCCGGATTTTGGCCATTCTAATAGGTGTGTAGTGGTGTCTTGTTTCAATTTGCGTTTCCCTGATGACATTCCTGGTGTTCGTAATTTGTGTCTTTTCTCTTGTGTTCCTGGTCAGCCTGTCTAGAGGTTTATCCATTATCTTGATCTACTTAAATAACTGGCTTTTGGTTTCATTGATTTTCTCTGTTGTTTTCTGTCCATTGCTTTCTGCTCTGATCTTTATTATTTCCTTTCTTCTGCTTACTTTGGGTTTAATTTGTTCTTCTTTTGCTAGTTTCTTAAGGTGCAAGCTGAGGCCATTGATTTCAGACCTTTCTTCTATTCTAATATCAGCATTTAGTGCTATAAATACATCCCTCAGTATTGCTCTAGCAGCATCCCACAAATTCTGGTTTATAGTTCAAAATACTTTCTATATCCCTTTTGATTTCATCTATAATCCATGACTTATTTAGAAGTGTGTTATTTTGTTTCTAAATACTTGGGGATTTTCCGGGGATCTTTCTGTCACTGATTCCTAACTTAATTCCATTGTGGTCAGAGAATATAATCTGTACAACTTGAATCCTTTTAAATTTGCGTATTTTATGGCCCAGAATATTGTCTCTCTTGGTAAATGTTTTCTGTGCCCTTGAGAACAATGTGTCTTCTGCTGTTGTTGGGTGAATGGTTCTGTAAAAGGCAGTGAGTTTGGTAGTGTTGTTCAAGTTTACTATCTCTACTAGGGTTAAACTGTGTGCCTCCTGCACACCACTCTCCCGAAAGATGTTGAGATCCTAACTGCCAGTACCTGTGAATGTGACTTTATTTGGAAATAGGGTCTTTGCAGATGATCAATTGAAGATGAGGTCATTAGGATGGGCCCTAATTCAAAACGACTGTGTTCTTGTAAGAAAGGGAAATTTGCACAGAGAGGCAGACATACGGAGAGAAGAGGACGTGGAGACACAGGGAGGATACCAGCTACAAGTCAAGCATGCCCGAGGCTACCAGAAGCTAGGAAAGAGCACGGAACATATTCTCCCTCACAGCCTCAGAAGGAACTAACCCTGCCAACACTTTGAGTTCAGACTTCTAGCTTCCCGAACTGTGAGACAATAAATTTCTGTTGTTTAAATCACCCAGTTTGTGGTACTTCGTTATGGCAGCTCCAGGAAATGAATACGACGTCCTTGCTGATTTTCTGCCCACTTCTGTCGATTACCGAGAGGGTTATTGAAGTGAACAACTGTGATCGTGGATTTGCCCGTTTCTCCTTGCAGTTCTCGCAGGTGTTGCCTCCTTTTGAAGCTCTGTCATTAGGTGCATAAACATTCAGGATTGTTGTATCCTCTTGATGAACTGATTTCTTTATATTAAGAAGTGACCTTTTTATCCCTAGTAATATTCTTAGTTGTGAAATCTACTTTAATATTAATATAGCAGTTTCAGCTTTTTTTTTTCTTTTCTGAGTGTGAGCATGGTATATCTTTGTCCATTCTTTTTAGTTTTAACCTATTTGTGTCTCTCTATATAAAATTTGTTTTAAGCAGCATATACTTGGGTCTTGCCTTTTTAACCAATCTGACAATCTCTGTCTTTTAATCAGCATGTTTAGATCATTTACATTTAATGTGATTATTGATATAGTTAGGGTTGAGACTATCACATATCCCATATGTGATATGAGAATATCACCTTGCTATTAGTGTTCTATTTGTCCCATCTGTTCTTTGTTCCCTCTTTTTCTGCCTGTTTTGTATTATTTGCGTGATTTTTTTTTTACCTCCTTTGTTGGCTTATTAGCTATAACTCTTTGTTATTTTAGTAGTTGTTTTAGGGTTTATAGGTTTACACCTCTTTAGCTTATCACAGTCTGCCTTTAAGTGATATTACACCACTTCACAAATAGTATAACAACTTTACAATGGTATATTTCCAGGGACCTTTATTCTGTGGTCAAACAAACTTTTTCTGAAGGAGCCAGTAAATATTTTGGGTTTTGTGGGTCATATAGTCTTTGTCACAATTACTCAACTCTGCTGTTATCGTGTGAAAGCAACCATAAACAATTCATGTATGAATGGGTGTGCCTGTGTTCCAGTAAAATTTCATTTACAGAAACAGATGGTGGGCTGAATTTGGCGCACGGGCCATCGTTTGCCAACTCCTGCTTTACGCTATTGTTGTCATGCATTTTACTTTTTTCATATTTGTTGTAAACCCTACAATACATTGTTCTTACTTTTGTTTGGTCAATTATCTTTTAAAGAAATTTGGACAATGAGAAAAACATCTTATATATTCATCCATATAGTTACAATTTATTCCTTTGTGTAGATCCAGGTTTCCATCGGGTGTCGTTTTCTCCCTGCCTGAAGGATTTCATTTGACATTTCTCGTAGTGTGAGTCTGCTGTGGATGAATTATCTCAGCTTTTGTAAGTTTGAAAACATCTTTGCTTTTCCTCTGTTTTTGTTTGCTTTCTAAATACCTATGGTCTGTTGTAGAAAGTGTCCCGTGTGCACATGAGAAGAATGCGTGCTGTGCCATTGCTGGGTGGAGTGGCCTAGAGATGTCTGCTGGTCTGGGTGGCTTATAATGTTGCTCAAACCTTCTATTTTCTGTTGACCTTCTGCCTCTTTGTTCTATTCCTTATCGAAGACAGGGTATTGAAGTCTGCAGCTATTACCGTTGAATTGTCTATTTCTCCCTTTAGTTCTGTAAGGTTTTCTTCATGTATGTTAGGCTCTGTTGCTAGGTTCATATACATTTTTAAAATTATGTCTTCCTGATGAATTTACTCTTTTATCCGTATAAAACGTCCTTGCTCCTAGTAACGGTTTTGTCTTAAAGTCCATTTTGTCTGGTATTAGTATGGGCGCTCCAGCTCTCCTTTGGTTACTGTTTGCATGCTATAATTTTTCTATCCTTTTACTTTCTACCTATTTGTTTCTTGACTCTCTTGTAGGCAGCATAAAATTGGATCATGTGTGAGCTGGTTGGGTGTTTTTTAGGTTTTCATTTAATATTTATTATCAGTGCTTTAATATAGAATATTTTGCAGTGATTAATGACATGTGGATGCCATCAGTTTTTCAAATACCAAGTGCCAATATTTTCTGATAAACATTGATTTTCGCAAAATGAAATAACCACACATAACACAATTTCAGGAGATGGTTATACCATCGGCGTTATTCACCCAGATGACGAAAGGGCAATACTTAAAATCATGCACATCATTTCCCCATTTCATAAAACTTCTTTTTAAACGTCTACAAACTTTGCCAGCATGGAAATATTCTTCAAAAACTTTGTGATAACATAAACTAAAAAATTTACTTTGGAGAAGTAGGAAGCTGTTTTTCAAATTTTGGCTTCAGATTTTTTTTTAATTGGTTAAAAAATATGGTGAGAAGTGTATTGAGAGAGGTGGAGAAAAAGAAGCTTCCAGTTGATGGAGTCAATGTGTCTGAAAATACTTCAGGAAAATAAAGGGAAAACTTCAAGAGCTGGAATGTATTATAAAAGTCTTTCAGCAGGATGAACAGATGAGAAGTTCTTGCATCAATTGCACCCACAGGAGATAGGTCGTCTTGAAGAATGCTTGTTTATAGAATCTTCTGTAAGACAGAGTTGGCTATCTCCAATGATTCATCTTTTACAAGAACAGTATCATAAGAGCCCATATACTTTTCTAAAAACTCATCCAGTCTATCATTTAGATATCCAGTTTCCAGAATGCGTTCAACATTTGCTACTCCATCTGCCATTCTTAAGTCTTGGGAGTTTCCCAGCAGAATTTTGTTGTTCTTGTCTTTTAGTTGATTGAAGTGGTAAGCAATATCCAGAGATGTAGGGCCTGGATACAGGCACCTCGATGATTTGGTCTTCTCCCGTCTTCCATTTCAAGGTGAATATGTACTGGGCCAGTACCATCTCTGCCACCAGGATACACACTGGGGCTGGCTAGTGCGCCCTCCTTGCCCATGGCCACCCAGTCCACGGCCAGGGCCAGGGCCAGGGCGACTGGGGCCTCCTGGATCGTGTTTTTAAATCCATCCTGCCAATCTTTGTCTTCTGATTGAAGTGTTTAATTATTGATAAAGTAGAGTTTACATCTTCCATTCCCCTATTGTCGTCTCTTGTGTTAAATTAATATATTCTAGGGTGCCATTTTAATTTCTTTTTTGTTTCTTCTACTGTATTTTTTTTTTTTTTGAGCTGTTTTCTCAGTGGGACCATAGCAGTGTTCAGTGTAGGGCTGATCATTCTCCACTTCTGAGGCAACACCTTTCTGAGTACTCCGCCCGCTTAATTATGAGATTTCTTTTCCAAACTGGCTGGTAGAAACAGGCACTGTTCCCAGCTCCGTGAGAGTCTGGGCACTATTCCCTCCAGCTTTGCAGACGGTTCTTCTCCCAGCCTTGCGTGGTTTCCTCACATGTGTGTGCTGATCATTTCTGTGCTGACTGCCCGAGGGGGCCCCTCTCAGATCTGTTGAGTCATCTCTGTGCGCATCTCCTTTCTTTCTGGTAGTCTGTCCTGTGAGCTCTTCTTGCCTCGGTAGTCCTGAATGCTCAGCTCTGTCTCCTCAACTCAGGGAGTCTGCTGGGCCCACTTCAGGCCCGCTCCCCGCCCTGCAGCCTGGAGCCTGTATCGAGGGGTAAGCTGAGGCGCTCACATAGTTTGCCTCCCCATTTTTCAAGGGTTGCTAGCCTTCATTAGCTGATATCCAGCATCTAGAAACCACTGTTTCATAGTTATTGTTGCTTTTGGATTCTGGTTTCTGGTTGTTACACACAGGAGGGTAAATCCAGGCCCTGTTACTCCATTTGGGCTGGAAATGGAAGTAGTCATCATTCTTTTTTTAAAAGATTCTTAATATTCTACAGACTGGGTGTGCCATAAATATGAGTCCTCTATTGATAATCTAGTTTATAAACAATGCCACAGACTCTGTCTTTGTGCATATACCTTGGCTTCCTGTTGTGAGAGTCCATAGAGAAAATTCCTATCTATGGAATTTCTGGGTCCAGGGTTTCTGCATTTCCATTTTAAATGTGTGGTTTACTTGCCCTGCAGTGTACACTTTCATCATCAGCAATGGGCCACTGATGGGGCAGACTTTAGATTTTAAACCTATTAAATACCCGTGTCCTTTGTAGACTCAGTGAGAAGTGGAGTGCGTCACTTGTATTTTGCAGTTTTCCCCGTCTTTTATGAGGGAAATTACATATTGTGGTGTCATTTGAAAACGTGCAGATTCTCAAAAATATAGAGACCTCTCCTTCAAGAATGTCAAAGTCTGTCTTGGGCCCAACTTAGTTTTGGGTCCTAGAAGTTATCTTTCTCCAAGAGCCCTAAATAATCCTAGTCAGATATCCGAGATTTCCTGCCCTCCGAGTCTTATAGTGAATATTTTTTACTTATTGTTGCTGATTTCTTTCTTCCTCTTCAACCAGGGCTCAGACTCAACAATAGGACTTCCCAAGCGCAAAGGGCAGGCTTCCTTAACATCGAGCGACGCGCCTTCAACCGGAGGCTCCACCAAGCATCCAACCGCTGCCCAGCCTCTGGAATCTGCTAGTGGTTTTGGCCCAAGTCAGCCTTTATCGGGAACCAGTGGCACAACATACCCCTCTGAAGGGATGAGTAGCAGAGAACGAAGCAGACGTCCCTCTCCTGCTGTGTTTCCTGGTGGAGAACAGCACCCAAGAGCCCGTGATGAAGCTGGCCTGGCAAAACCCTATCACCCCGCTGTGTCTCAGTTCAGAGTAGAGTCAGATCGTCGCAGGGCTAGAGAGCAGCACAGCTTGGCACATCCAAGAAGAGATGAACAAGATGCACACCCTGCCCCATTTCAACAGGACTTACCCCCAGCTACCTCTGCCAGAGACTGGCATCCTCAGGTGTACCCAGATCAGCATGGGGGAGTGTACATTAGCCAGGGTCAAATCTATCCAAGGCTAGATCAGTATGACTTAGGACCATTAGAAACACCAGACATGGATCAGCTTGCATTGCTACATCCTAGCACTTATCATCCACATGGCATAGTACCCCACAGCACGGGTCAGCTTGGTGTGATGCCACCAATGGTACCTGGCAGAGACCAGCAAAGATTGGAACTACCCAGGACAGATCAGCCTAGTATGGTTCCACTTAGCACATATCAGCATGGTATGATACTTCCTGGCACAGACCAACGTGGTGTAGAACAGCCTGGCATGGATGAGAATGTAATGGGACCACTTGGCATGGATCAGCATGGATTGGTACCTCTTGGAATGGATCAGCATGGATTTGTAATATTTAGCATGGATCAGCAAGGATTGGGACTGCCTAGCATGGATCAACATGGATTGGTTCCACCTCTTAGAGATGAGCGTGGTTTGGTATCACCTGGTTTGATGCAAGTTGCTGCAGATCAGCAAGGTTTTGTACATCCAAGTTTGGAAACGTCTGGCTTCATACAACCTGGAGCAAGTCAGCCTGCTTTGGTCCAGGCTGGAGCAGGTCAGCCTGGTGTAGTCCAGCCTGGCGCAGGTCAGCCTGCTTTGGTCCAGCCTGGCGCAGGTCAGCCTGGTGTAGTCCAGCCTGGAGCAGGTCAGCGTACTGTGGTCCAGCCTGGCGTAGGTCAGCCAGGTATGGTCCAGCCTGGAGCAGGTCAGCCTGGTGTGGTCCAGCCTGGCGCAGGTCAGCCTGGTGTGGTCCAGCCTGGAGCAGGTCAGCCTGGTGTTGTCCAGCCTGGCACACGTCAGCCTGGTGTGGTCCAGCCTGGCGTAGGTCAGCATGGTGTGGTCCAACCTAGAGCAGGTCAGCCTGCTTTGGTCCAGCCTGGCACAGGTCAGCCTGGTGTGGTCCAGCCTGGATCAGGTCAGCCTGGTGTGGTCCAGCCTGCAGCAGGTCAGCCTGGTGTGGTCCAGCCTGTTGTAGATCAGAGTGCTTATCCACCTGGTTGGGCACAACCTGGTACATATCTACCTGGTTTGGTCCAACCTGGTGCAGATCAGCCTGGCTTGGCCCAACATGGAACAGATCAGCCTAGTTTGATGCAACCTCGTGCATATCTACCTAGTGTGGCACAACCTAGCACAGATCAGCCTGGTTTGGCACAGCCTGGAATGGATCAGCCTGGTCTAGTCCAACCTGGGGTAGGTCGGCCTGGTTTGGTGCAGCCTGGAATGGA